>NC_056748.1:458015228-458245228 GCF_019279795.1 Protopterus annectens
TGAGATCTCAGCCAAGTGACCAAGCCAAGACATCTAGCACCCTCTCTGTCCAACCACTGCTTCATCTTCCTGCACAAGTAGCTGACACACACCCTTTGAGGTTTGATTTACACACACACACACACACACACACACACACACACACACACACACACACACACACACACACACACACACACACCTGGGAAAGGCTGGCACAGGTTTACTAGCTATGCCCCCTTCTGCCCAAACTATAAAGTAGTTACCACTGCCACCAGTCAACTCCTTATCAGCTACTTTAAGACCCTTAACAAAGGATGTTGAATCTTACTGTGTAATATTAATATTAATACAAATGGTAGTTTTACCAAGAGCATGGCTATTAGGAGTGGCCCACACAGTGTCACCAAATAAACATGCAAATGCTCTCAGAACTTAAATATCCACAATTAAATGTTTAAATATATTTAATAATAAATAAAAGAACATGACAATACTAAATAGATAGTCACAGTGACATCAGAGTTCAAAACCACAAGAAATATTGCAGGACAGTCTCAAATAAATAAAGAAAATCTAAACTAAGCTTCACTATATTCCTCACTGAATCTAAGAGAATCATACTATAATCTAAGAACTTACTAATAGAGCAAGACAGATGTGGTAAATGGATCTTGTAGTTTTTGTCAAGTCCAAGACAGAATGCAGAATGCCCTGTCTCACTAAGAGACTTCTCAAATTAATATCTAAAATATTACTTCTGGGATAGCTTACAAAATGACATCATTTCTTGTCATCTACCTGTTAGTTCCCAGGTCAAACAACCATTGATGAAGCTGGTAGTATTTAGCATCTACCTGTAAAAATATACAAACAAATGCTTCTCCTCAGATCTTTGGCAAATGCTCGAAATCATAAAACAATTGCATTCCTTCATGCTTTCAAGACTAGTAAGTAATTCACCCTAAAGACAATACAGAAAGTTTCCTAGTACAGACATTGTGTTGCTGCCTTGAAAACTGTAAGATGCCAGCCTGTATGGCCTAGCCATAAAGTAATTTAATTTCAGGTATTTTTCTAAAAATTTACTAGACTGAGGTTAACCTCCTGTATCCCAATTTCCACTGTTAAAATGCATATATTTAAACAGTTACAATAGTGCATGCACATTTCTGTTCTTTTCCAATAGGTCACACTGTAGTTACATTCTAAACACAAGCATTTTGCAAATACCTTTCCAACACGGGTCTATATTACATGATCAAACGTTTAGTTAGTGAAATAACTAAACATCAATCACTAAATGTCGAAGACCCAAAACAGCGAACAGCAGTTTCCACACAGGGAAACAAGTCATTTGACCATTACGTGGATTTTGCCCTTTCTACAATGTTGAACGATCTCGGAGTTGGTATATTTAGTTAGGTGGGGTGTGGGAGACAAAACCCCCTACTTGATTTGTGTTGATTTTTTTTTTTTTTTTTTAGGTAGGACAGCGGCATTGTTTCCCTGTGTGGAAACTGCCAGTCGCAGTTTTGGGTCTTCAACATTTAGCAATTGACGTTTAGTTATTTGACTAACTAAATGTTCGATCATGTAATATAGACCCTTCCAACACACGTCTGTACAGCAGTTTGATATACACATGACATACAGTTCTAATACATTTGTAACACAATCATCTTATATAAATCATTTCAATATTCACCAATGACATATAATTATCTACAAAATTCCAGCTAGCTGGACCGGCAGTATCTCCTTTCATCACAATATTATCCAGGTAGACAGTGACATATACAGTATGGTGTCTTAAACTCTTTTCCATCAGTCTCTGGAATGTTGCAGGCATTCCACGGAGACTGAAAGACAAGAGTCCATCAGGTCTGAAAAATATCATCTTTTTCATAGCTTATGAAGCTGGTAGAATTTGTCAATATCCTTCGGGTTGGTCTAGCATAGACATAAGTCTAGTCTTGTTAAATGTTAATCAATTAATCCAATGAGGGTACAAGACAGGAATCAAATTTAGAGATATGTTTATCTTGATAATTTCATTGCAAAATCTTACCAATCCATCAGGCTTGCAGCCCATGCAACATTACTGCTTAACTCCCACTTGCATTCCTTGATAACCCTAAGTTTAAGCATTTTCTGTACCTCATCTCTGACTGCTTGGCATTGGTATTCCAATATGCATGGTTTCTCTGTTGTGCTACATTAAACTGGTTCTCTTAAGCAACTCTGAAACCATGTCCTTATTTCTGAGATCAAATTATTTTACTTCCTGTTTCTGGCTCAAAGATAAGGTCTCCCTTATTTTAACCTCAGGACTTAATATGTGGGTTTTAACTCTCCTAGAAATATACTACAGAAACATCAGTTTCTATTCAAGGTTTCAAAACAGTGTTTATGTTATGCCTGTTATGGGCTTCTTCTCCCTACTAGTCTCACATTATAATTAATTTTAATTACTTTTTCATACAGTTTCAAAAAGTAATTGTTATTTTACAAGGAATTTATTTTTAGCATTGGGCATTGAGTACTTTATCATCTTTAACCTCTCTAAGAAAATACATGTTTGTTCGGTGTTCTCAGTTGTGTCTCCTGGGCCCTTATCATATTTTCCCTTACTACAGGAATTATAGGTCTTAACCTGCCCTGCATATCTGTACAATGCTCTGTCATACTTTTAGATGGGACATTTTCTTCCTCCTTTGCTTCATTAGCTATATCCTAGCAAACTATACCATATCCTACCATACCATATCCTAGCATGCTATAGGTCATCCTCTATGTCCCTAGAATCATATATAGTGTACCTAGACCTACTGGAGACACTCATCATTAAATCAAATACCCTACTCATAGGAGACTTTAACTACCCCTTTACAGACTGGAAAACACACACTGCCTCATACTCGCAGGCACATTTCCTGGATTTTATTAACACAAATGCCTTTGCACACACTGAGCAAAGGTTCAAACCTACTGAACCTGATACTCACCAATATGGGAGAGTACTGCACCCCCCAACTCACCTGTATCATGTCCTCAGTGGTGAGGTCTGACCACAAATCTGTCTCCTTCAAAATAAAAATCAACTTAGTAACCCCAACAAACCCTGTGACAGGAAGTATTCCTAAGTAAACTATATTAAGTGATAGTCTGTCAAAATTCAATGCCTCTTCCAACACTGAGTTTACAGCAACCTATGCAGAATTGTTCACACAGACCCTTTACAACTATGTAAGTAGCTGTATAGAAGCTGCTGTATTTACTTGAAGTAATCAGAAAACAAACTCTAAAAACAAACCACCCTGGTGGAATCCTAACCTTAATAGGGTATATAACAAAACAGCTATCTGTTTGTGCTAACTTTCTTAAATTCTTGGGCATGCTATTTTTAAATTTATCTAATACCAATAATTTGAAATTGTACTAACATGTTCACACAATCTTCTAGCCTGATGGTTAAAATACACATTACGTCATCCATTTGTGACCTTACTGATCTATCCCTTCATAATGTCCAATTATAAAACTAAAGAGATTGGGCTTAAGGTGAAGCTGAAGCTCTTGTTAATATTTCATATCTCCATGTTTGTTAGTCCTTTTATAGCTATATAGGCTTTCCAGAACTGCCCATTCAGATGTGGTAAAAGAATCCTTGACCTACTAGCTTAGTGCCACTGCTGTCTAGCTATGTCCTTTTTCAAGTCCACCAGGTAGGCCTTTACATCATCATCTTGGCTCAGCTTCATTAGAGGACCACTGACTTTGGGGTCCCAGCAGCTGGGCTGCTTGATCAGCAAAGAGGACATTTATTGCATCAAGCTAAGCTAGTGCCTTTCAGTAGTTCCATATCCCTCCTAGACTCTGGGGCTGTGCTTAAGCTTAACAAGGCTTTCAGTAGTGTTTACAATTTGCACAGAATTAATGTTTTTATGGAAAAGTAACAAACTAGAACAACAATCACCCTTATTTCAGACAGATCTTCATATTGCCAGGAAGATCCTGTCTGGAGCAAATCCCTGATAGGCACAAGATTTTCACAGTTCAGACTAACACTTTTCCTACCATGAAGAGTAAGCTTGTTCTAGACACAGTGTGGACCAGTTTCCCATGAACAGATTTTTTTTTTCATTCAATATAGCCTAACTGTTCAGTTAACAGAGCATTGGGTCCTTTCAATTTAAAGGATTGCATTTACTTCTGGGTTTGTTAAGCAGTCAGCCCTTACAAGACCTTACATTTCTGACAGGGTGCTGGTATAATAGTTATGCTATTTACCTTACAAACACAAAGTACAAGGTTTGATTCTCACCTTAAAAAGAAAAAAATGGCAATGTTTAAAAGATCGTAGCCTCATACTTGCCTATGAACCTACAACACAATACTTTCCAAGTAGTTTCATAAAAATTGCACTGTTACTTTGATGGGAAAAATACCTCAGACAGTTTTTGTTAAACTATTTTTATCCGAAAGCCCTGCAGCCACCAAAGTACTGTTTTTTGTAATCCCAACCTAATTGACATTGCCTAGACACCAACTCACAGTATAATCAAGGTTTATTTATAGGATTAGTTAAAAGTAGCACAATCTTGCAAAACACATACTTCTAACATATAATACAGACTTAATTCAAAAGCTGTTCTTATAAAACAGAAGTTCACCTTTAAAGACAAGTCTCACATTCTATAGCTTTTGTTTAACTTCAGAATTTCTGGTACAATCCAACAGTATTTACAAAAGGTGTCAGTTTTCTTTTGATTTCACAAACAAGATAAATTCCACTCATTAACACAACCAGAGTAACTTCCAGTTCCCAACTTTATACTGCAGGAACAGCTTCAAATCTTGCTCCTCCCTTTAGTCTTAACTTTCACTGGAGACTGCTTCACATAGTCCTTCTCTAACACAGCACTCAGGAAAACAGTACTCTGTCTTCTCACCAGTGCAACTAAAACTGCACTTACCACTGCTTACATCCTATCTCACTATTTTATGGTGCTCCCATCCTTTCTAGCATCCTGGCATCACAAAAATCAAAACTTGAACAATGCTGTAGTAAAGTGGCAATATGTGCAGCAAATACCTATTTCAGAACCCACCACTGTATAGCATTAAGAAGCTAAAACTACCCAATCAACTAACATATACACAGCTTCTAAACACCTATACAATTATTCAGCATCCATCTGCTTGTCCAGGACTAAATACCATTCTACACAGCTATGATCCAGTAGATCATTAAAATCCAATGCCCAAAAACTCCTATCTGTCCACAGACCTATCAAATCTGCTGGGCATGGTCTGTACTTTTAACATGTTGCTAAGGCCTGGAGCGCCTTACTTGTATCCATCAGGTCAATATCCTCCCTCCAGTCCTTTAAAACTATTCTGAAATACTTCCTAGCCAAAATGTGTTGCTAGAGAAATCTGGATTGGCTAATTGTGACCCCAACATTTTGCACTTGGGGCAGTTGCCCCTCTTGCTGCACCCTAGCTATGCTACTGGGAGACAGGGGCTGAATCAAAGTTAAGGTTATCAGGCATTCATGGGGAGGTGATAATTTGACTTTGACTATAGTGTAATTCAACAATTTTAACCGTCCATCATTTCTGAAGAGAAGCTAGTTGTTTAAATAGTTCAATCATAGCCATATATGCATACATATTTAAAAAATAATCAATGATTGTGTGGAGGCATGTAAGGATTTACGCACGATTGGTGTGGTTTTATCATGAGGATGTACCAGAGTAATTAAACAAAGCCAACCATGAGATAAATCCAGACATAATTCTGCTTTCTATCTTGAAACCTGATGTACTACAATGCTTATGGTACACCCGCATGTTTGCACTGTACATCAGTTTAGTACAAAGGCCAGAATGGAGAAGACAGGGACTCCTTTTTTTGTATTTATTGTCAGGTTACATTCTGGCATAAAGGTATGAGAAAAGAAATGCTTTTGCACTTTAAAAAATAGAATGGATAGCAGAAATATGAGGAAGATTGGAGACATTCTGCAAATATGTACACAGTTGCCACTTAAAACGTTTCTGTTTTTTCTTATTTTCTAGTATTCCTCATAAGATATATTAAGCATAAGTAATCAGGTATATATCACTGGGAAGTCTGGCTGCTCAAGAATACTTGAATGGCCCGACTTTTTTCTATTAGTATATGCCCAACTTACAACGGGCATACTGGTGAGGCTGTCCAGACAGCATGCATGTTTTCAAATACATGCATACAAATGTTTCAAGCACAGGCATTAAAGCACTTCTAGCTTGCCAAGATGTCAAAACACTTGTTCCCATAATAAATGTCCAGGCTGTTCTTAAAAATATCTGAACTGGTACTTGCTTTAATGTAATTTGGTAGTCTGTTCCAAGCATCAGATACTCTGTCAGAGAACCAATTAGTACACTTATCATTCCTATAGAATCTTCTACATAGGTTATCTGATGATTTTCTAGAACTTTTTGATAACCTCAAACATTCCCAGAGGTAGTTGTCCCTAAATGCTCTATATACCTGAATAAGATCTCCTCTTAAATATCTGTAAGAGACACTGTACAAGTGAAGATATTTTAGTCTTTCATAATAACTTAGATTTTCAAATCCATGGATGCCCTTAGTATATTTCTGCTGTACTCTTTCCAGTTTATTCATGCTTGTTTTCCTATAGGGTTTCCATATTGTTATTCCATACTAAAGTTTGGGTCTAATGTAACAAACAAACAATGACTTGATTATGTTTGATTTCCTAGACTTTATAAATCGTTTAATACAACCTATAGTTCTATAACTATCATTAGCCAATTGGTTGATATGATTAGAACAACTCATAGCTGAATCTACCCATATACCCAGGTCCTTAAATGAGTCTACAGTTTCAATCACTGTGTGCTGTATTAAATATTCACCTTTCAGTTTATGTCTCCCAAATCTCATATGCTTAGTTTTTGATGTATTTGTCATCATATTATTCTCCTGTGTCCAAATGGTCAATTTAGTGAAATTATTTTGCAGACATGCCTTATCTGTAACATTTGTAATCAGTTTATCAATTTTAGGTCGTCAGCATATAGACTGTAGAACACCTCAGATGAAAAAGTAAGGTCTGAAAGATACAATCTAAACAAGTAAGGGCCTAGTACAGAGCCCTGTGGGACACCTTGACTGTAACCAAGGATTTCACCTGTCCAGTTGGTGTGTGATACTTGCCATGTCCTATTTGTAAGCCATGCAGCTATCCATCTTATCAACAGTACATCAATACCCCTGCAGAAACATAGATTTTTTTTTTGAATTACACATACACGGAAGCGCTTTTAGATGTTAAGCGCTTTCGTGTATGTGTGTTTGATGTTTTGTGATTCGGACATATGCTAGCCGAGTATGTGTCCTAGAGCCATATATATATATATATATATATATATATATATATATATATATATATATATATACACACACACACACACACACACACACACACACACACACACATATATATATATATATATATATATATATATATATACACACACACATATATATATAGATATAGATATAAATTATATATATATATATATATATATATATATATATATATATATATATATATATATATATATATATATGAGCAGTAGACTAGTACAAATCCACACCATGTTGGGACAGTGCAAATTATCTTTTATTTGTTCTGATGATTTGTGTGGAGACTTTTTTGTGTGGCTGTGTATTGAGTTCTTGGTGAAATATGTGCATGTTTGTCTTACTATAAACAATAAATGCAGAATGCACTACAGTGTCTGTTTTGGAAAAATAAACCCAAACATCATGTGAGGAAATAGAGCCTGCAGCCTTCTGCTGCTTCTAAAACTACAGACAAGTGGGTTGTCTGTTAAGCCACTGACACAGGGAAAGGACATCTAACTAATATGAAAAATGCACATCTCCTAAAGGTTGTTGTACCTGGTACACACGTATTAAGCTTTAACCATCAAGCACATGATATATGTGGCTAGCCAAACCAATTCCAAGTAATGACAGATTACTAACATCATACTGCTTTAACTTTGAATGATCCCAGCCATAAAAGAAGGCGCAAATGAAAACCCATTAGGTACTTTTAAATACCATATGTCACATGACAAGCTCAGCATACTGGTGGACAGCACCGCTCTGTTTAGAAAACTTCCTAATAGCATATTCACTTCTGAAAGCTAATGCGAATGAGCCAGTTGCAGCTATGGCTTAATCCTAAAGAGACCCCTCAGTCACAATTTCCTGATCATCTGAAGGAATTCCCCTCTTAAACCTACTTTCTGAAGGGAGAAGAAAGAAAAGTGTTCTGATCATTTCTTTACACGCTTTGTTAAGTATGTAACCTTCTCTCTGAGACAGTAATTAAAGTGCAGTTATCATTCACGGAGGTCCTACTCGTGGTGTGTGATTCTACAAAGCAAGCATTTCTGAAACTATTCCCTAGTCTGACACATCTTACTGAACATTTCCTGTGCTTCTTTAATGTAACGACTTCGATTTCATTATGGCATTTATACGTTAAGCACTGTCATAATAAAATTAAGACATAAAACAAAACTATATAAAATTGAGAGCAGTAAAATCATAATGAGCAGTAAATAGCTTATGACAGAGGACTATTGCTAATAACTGCACCAAGTTTTGTCAAAAATGAAATTTCCTTTTAGTTTTAATTGGGTCCAATTTAATTTGAAGATTTTAGTATTATATTATGAGATTACAGAACCGAGGGGTTAAGTAAGCTTTGCCTTATCACCAAGATTTTATTATATCAGCTAGACTTAAAATATTTCTTCCAGATGAAATCAGGCTTTTAAGGAGAGTGACAATGCTATGATATGGCTGAAGTAAAAAAAAATCTAATAGATCAACAGTTTTGAAAAGACAAGCTGAAAGAAACAGCTGGAAAATTAATGAAAGGAAGAAAAAGTTAAAAGAAAAGTGACTCAGTTTAAATTCTAGTATTAGTCAATTTGGTATACATTTGCACTTGCTCAGTATTGACTTAATTTGTTTCTCTTTTAATGTATTTATAATCAAAAGGAAACTTGGATGTATTCTTCAGCAAGGTAATTATTTTTCATTCTGTTTTCCTCTTTCTCTAAGTTAATTAAAATTAATAATTAACATATTTATATATAAATGTAAAACAAAAAAAAAACAGTACGGAAAATGGAAAAAATCCTTCAATATTTATTTGTTAAGTGCTTTTCATTTGGATAAATCAAACATCAGATGAAGTTTGGGTATTTATCCATACGAAAAGCGCTTAACAAATAAATATTGAAGGAATTATTTTTCGGTTTTCCATACTGTTTTTTGTTTTATATATAAATTTAGTGCACACATTCAAAAAGTATTGGGAAACAAATAAATTATAATTATTTTATCATTATAATATATTTAATAATTGTAATGCATTGGTGTTAGTTCTGCATACAGGTTTCCTATATCTATATTCTAATAAAGTTCTCATTTCACTTCATTTAGATAATGATACATAGAAATGTTAGCTTTTTTCAATTGGTTTAATTTCCATAGTTTAATATATAAAGTTGCATATTACAGCTTTTCAATAAATGGTCTTATATTAAGTCATGTCGCTGCTTAGCTACAGTATTACATATTCATTACCAATCTATTTTTTTAGGGAGGTGAGAAAGATGTAGACTTGTTCAATGATGTTTTTCTATTTATACATATATTTCTGGTTTATCTGTTGGATACATGAGTTAAAGGATTATATGCTTAAAGTATCCTTCTCTGGATTATTACTTCCGATGGTGGTTGGGGGTAACCAATAGTGCTTGATCTTAGATATATTTCTAAGTATTTTATTATTTTCTGGCTTAATAATTTGAGTGAGTTGGCTGTTGTTGTCTAGTTAGATTGCTGAATAGTGATTATAAGTGTACTGCATTGTACTGACTGTACAGTATATGGAAAACAGATGTGCTTGATGGTCTCTGCAAGTGAGTAAAAGACGGCTTTGCCTTAACGGTGCTTAGTGTTTAACAGCTCTAACTGACTCTGAAAGATAAACGTTTGAGCATTTACTTTTAAGGTGTATGAAGCCGCTTGCTTTTCGTTTTTAATTTTTTTCTTTTCCCTGATTTGATTTTCCTGCTGAGGTTGCAAGCTTTCTTGTACAGTGCATTGAGCTTTGGATTCCTTGTCAGTGCTTGGTAACAACTTTTGCATCAGTGTGATCATTATGTCTGACATTACAGTTTAAAAGACAGAAACATTTGTCAAATTTAAAAGCATAGTTGTCTGTTTTGTAATTTAAGTAAATATATGAAGTGATATTATTTTGTCAGACTGAATGTGGGTTGTTGTTTACTTATATGAATATATGGATTATTGTTCTGATATGATGAGTATAATATTATTATACACTGTGCAGTGTTTCTATTAGAGTTGGGTTTCAGATCAGATAAGAGTATGTACCATGGCCTAGTGCCCTGTACAGGAGTGTTGATTGACTCTTTTTATTTACACTGCCAGAGTCACAAGAATTGATTTAGTTTACTGTAAAATTTAAAGTGAAATTTTTATTTTGTCTAGGTGAGGAATGGTTGTCATTTCTTTGGAGAATTTCTGACAATTGAAGAAAAGTAAAAAGGGGAGAAGAGGAGAGAAGGGTGAAAAAAGTGGGAAAGGAAGAGGAGAGGGAGGGAAGGGAAAGAAAGGAGGAAAGAGAAAAGGGAAGAAAAGATAAAAATAAATAAATAGGTGTCTTGAGGATTAAAACTTTGGGAAAAAAAAGAAAAAAGTTATCTTTATTAATCCATTTATAATATTAGTAGCCATATTTTTTCTTGTTATCCCAAGCAAATAAAAGAAAAAAAAGAAAATATACCAGTCTGACTCTAATCATTCTACGACAATATGTCTAGCTTTTTAATAAGCTTTGCAGCATCACAAGTTTGATGTTAATAGGGGGTCATCTGCTACTCCTAGAGGGGCAGTAATAATAAAAAAGGCAATTGCTAAGCTGTCTTGCAGAAAGAACACTCAGTGCCCCCTTTGATTACTTTTACCCGGAGACAGCTAACTACTCTTGCTTTTTCTGACATTACTGTGACAGAACACAGAAAATTGTGGCTGCATATATGCAGGCCAAATTGCAAGCTTCTGTCTTTTAATTTAAGGACAAAACAGTAATTCCATTACCAAAGAAGTATCCATCATCTTGCCTAAATAACTACCACCCTGTAGCCCTCACCTCCACAGTGATGAAGGGGTTTGAAAGGCTGGTCAATGATACAATTACATCTGGGCTGCCTGATGATCTTGACCCTCTGCAGTTTGCTTACCGAACAAACCGCTCTATGGCATATGCCATCTCTCTAGCACTCCATCTATTCCAGCAACACCTTGAGAATAAAAACAACTACATGAGAGTACTAGTCATTGACTTCAGCTCTGCTTTTAACATGGTCATCCCTCTTCATCTGGTAATGAAGCTACTCCAACTAGGCATCAATACTCCACTTTGTAACTGGATTCTTGACTTTCTCACAGACAGACCTCAGAAAGTGTGCATAGGAAATAACTCCTCAAACAGCATCATTCTTAACACTGGAGTCCCACAAGGGTGTGTACTAAGTCCCTTGCTGTTCACCCTGTTAGCACACAATTGTACAGCCAGGTACAATACAAACCACATCAACAAGTTGCTGATGACACAACAGTGGTGGGCCTCATTATTAATGACAATGAAACAGTATATAGCGATGAGGTGGAACAACTGATTGATGTGGAAATGACAACTTAACACTAAATGTAAACAAGGCAAAAGAGATAATTGTGGACTACAAGAAAACTTGCAAAGAACATTATCCCCTTATCAATGGTGAAACAGTGGAAAACATGAGAAGCATGAAGTTTCTGGGGTGCACACTGATGGGGACTTGTCTTGGAACACCAATATAAATGCCATAGTCAAAAAAGCGCACCAGAGATTACACTTTTTGAGAAGGCTGAGGAGAGTGAATCTCCTATTGACAGTTCTCACTACCTTCTACAGAGGTACTATAGAAAGCGTCCTGATGAACAACCTCATAGCATGGTATGGAAGCTCCTCTACCTCTGAGCTCAAATAAAGACAGCTATGAGAATCATCAAGACCACCTTACCATCTATCCATGACTTGCATTTATCCAAATGTCTTGGCAGGGCCAGAGGAATAATTAAAGACTGCACTCAACCTGCTTACAGACTGCTCCTGTATCTATTATCCAGGAAGCGCTTCTGAAACATAAGTTGCAGAACTACGTGATTCAGGAACAGCTTCTTCCCTAATGTCATCAGGCTGCTGAACTCTGGTAACAACTATGCTCCATCATGGCCATCTGGGTCAGTAGAAACTGTAGTAGCTTATCTCATATTGTGCATTAAACTGGTTACCAGTCTCATCTAATACTTAGTGCAATATTCACCATAACTGTTAACTTACAATCTAGAGAAGTAGAAATGCAGTAAAATATCTCTTCTTTCTGTGCAATACATGCTACAAATTTATAAATTAACCATAATGCAATACTCTAAGGTCCATAGTGAAATCCTCTATTGGCCACAGTGCAATACTTAAATGTTTCTTTCTGTGCACGGATCAATGCAATGTCTTAACCGAGTACCTGTGCAATACTAATGTCTCATGCAAGTAAGTATTCACTGCAAAAAGTGTTAAAATGTGTTTCTAATTATGTGCAGTATTAGTCTGTCTACCTGCATGTCCGTGATGTAATAGCTAGGTGTTATATATGCAAATGTCTGTGAAAATAGTCTATATGTTGACTGCACAGGGAATTTTATTCAGTTTTTTCACTTTTTCTGATTTCTGAATGACAATAAAGTTTACTTTAACTTTAGTTAGTCATGGAAATGGTGACATCAAAGTACTGAGATGTCAGAAGACTGGCAAAGAAAGAAATGTTAAGTTAAGCTTTGTGGCACTGGAATGGAATATTGTAAGTTATAAGCAAGAGTGCAGCAGACACATTAGTCATTTTTTTTAAATCAAAATTGGCACATAGCAACTTAAAAATTTACCATAGATTACATATAAGTATATAAGTTGGCATGTGTATTATGTAGTGAATGTAGGAGATATTTCTGTTTATTTTAAGACTGTAGTATATCTATGTTTAGATTTTATTTGGTATGTATGTCTGCACAAACTGATAACAGTGTCTGTGTTTCTGGATGTGTGTGTGAGCATGTATGTGTGAATGTTTAGTCAACATAATTGGTACCTCTGACAAACAATAGACATTTTGCATCTTTTTATTTAAACTTTTATTGCCCTCCCCGCGGTTGGGTAGCGTTCGAAAGACATGCGTGCGTAAATGGGCATGCCTTCGTTGAAGGTTAGGCGTTGAGCTGGCACCTCAGCGTTTCGTAAAAATCTACTGCCAATCATTAGCAGACCAGATTTCTGCTGTGGTGACCCCTTACCGTGAAAAAGCCGAAAGACAAACAACAACAACAATTGTTTTAAAATGTATAAGACGTATTATCCTTGCTAGCATCAACAGATGAACTGAAGGAAATCATATTGGTTAATCTACAAGGCATGTTAGCATACTTGAAGTCAATTATAAAATATGTCAACTTGAAAGCAATTTTGTTTCATTAAAAGTCAAATAGACTATAAGTATGTATTTAATAAAGAAGATTGGCAGGCACATTATATAAGGTCTGAATATACTTGACTATAAAATACAGATTTAACACAGAATATTATTAATGTATTTAAGTTCTTAAATCAGCTTGTAAATACCTTCAAATCAGACCCCCACAAATTCTGGAACTCTATCAATCACATTCTACCCTGGAAACCATTCCCCTCCTAACCCTTGCCCACAAAAAAAAAACACCAGAAGAAACAACTACTAAATTCAAAAATCATTTTATTGACTCGATAACCACCATAATCAATTCTCTTCCCACTAGCAACAATGCCAATAACCTTCCTAACCCCACTTCTCTTCCCATCCCTTCAAACTCTTTCTCCCTCAAAACTGTATCAACTAACTATATAAAATCCTTACTCTCTAAACTCAAACCCTGCTTCCCCTCAGCTGATAATCTACCCTCCTATTTCCTAAAGATTGCTTCAGAACCTCTAGCCTACCCAGTCAATATCCTGGTCAACCGCTCTATTACCGAATCCTCCGTCCCCTCAATATGGAAAAAATTCTACACATTATCCATTCACAAAGGTAGAAATTCCTCTGAAATATCAAACTTTAGACCAATTGCTATACTATCCCCCCTCTCTAAATTTTTAGAGAAATGTATTCACAAGCAATTTATGCATTACCTACTACAGGAAAACCTTCTTACACACACGAGACATGGTTCTGTCCCAAACATAGTACTACAACTACACTAATATCCTTCATCAATACTGTATCTCTTGTTCGTGACAACAATAAACATCTCATGCCTGTTTCTGGACCTCTCCAAAGCCTTTGACACTGTCTCCCACCCTCTCCTCTTGGCTAAACTAACCAACCTAAAATTCTCTTCTCCTACTATTTTCTGGTTCTCAAGCTATCTCTCAAACGACCAGCAATCAGTCAAATGGCTCTCTGCACTATTCCCCCCACTCACAGTGCAAATGGGTGTCCCCCAAGGATCTATCCTTGGCCCACTACTCTTTAATATTTTCACCAATCTACTATACACCTCTTGCCCCCAGTCATCACTTATACAATATGCTGATGACGCTACTATCATCACCATTGCAGACAATCCACCAGACCTCCACTCTGCTACCCAAGCATCTTTCAACACCATAGAAACATGGCTTCGTAACAACAAATTAATTCTCAACCCTAAGAAAACAAAGCTCTTACTCTTTCTCCCCAAAAACCTCACTAATATCAAAGCTACATTTACAATTCTATCTAGCAATTACACCAGCATTACAGTCAAACCTAGCACTAAATTACTAGGTATTACAATAGACAATCAGCTCAAGTTTGATCTAAATGTGACTAACTGTATCAAAAAACTCATCAGAAACTCAGATAAATTTACTGCAATAAGAAATACTTAACCAACGCAGCCAGAATAACTCTCTCTCATGCATTTCTACTTCCCACACTTTTATACAGCTGTCACTTACTCACAAACCTTAACTCTACACTATTCACAAAACTTGAAACTACCTGTAATAAGTGGACAGATTCTCAGCAAACCAAACCTACAAGACTCACCACTGCATATCTCTTAAGCAACTTGACTGGCTAGAATTTCCCCATCTGCTCCTGCTACATCAACTACAGATTATCCACTCTATCCTATATTTGCCCTCTTTCTGCTCCAGCCTCACTTCTATCATATCCAAATACTTCCCAGCTAGGACATTACACAGCTCTGACCAAGACTTGCTACAGATTTATAAACCCAAGACCAAAACAGGATGCCTACTCTATAATTATAACCCTGCCACATCCTGGAACCAACTACCCCTAGAACTTAGGTCCCTTGACCATCCCAAACAATTCAAATCAGCCACTCAAAAATACCTAAAGAAAAACTTGTCTTGCCACTGTAGTCATCCCCCTTGAGCCACCCCTATCCTAGTATCAAATGCCCCTCCTTCTCCTCTGCCCATTCTCATCAATACCCTCCCACTACTTCCTCCCTGTCTGCCTTAGCAATACTCTACCTGCTCTTTCCTCCAATATCTCTCCTTCAACTACTCCTTTTCCCTTCTCTCTATCTCTCCTCTCTCAACGTTCCTCCCTACTATTCCTCCTCCATTTCCAGTTATAACATATCCCCTACATATCATTTCACTTTTCTGCATCTTTGTCTCCCCTCCTCTGTCTCTTATTAGGTTTAACCTTGTTTAATGATACATACCCCTGCTATGGACCTCTGAAAGTATTTATTAAATGATATCATGTTGTTTTACTAAGGTCCACACTAGATGTGTTTTACCTGTTTAAAATGTGTATCTCAAAACACTGCTTCTAGTTTGCTATCACCACTACACTACCATTATAAATTTTGTATAGATGTTTTTGAAACCTTATAGGTATTAAGAAGGTACCATTCTTTTATATGAGTATGTGTACCCTGAATGTATTTTTAAGTATTCTGTGACTGTTGTTTGTATAATTTTGACCTCACTGAGGAGCTTTTCTCCCCAGATCTCCACAGAAAATGAGCCACTAGCTCAGTCGGCCTATCTTGTTCAACAAATGTAAAAAAAAAATAAAAATACATGCCAAACTAATATTAAATCCATATGCATTCATCAATATGTAAGTATACATGTGTATAGAAAAAAGTGAGATATATTTATACTTTTAATAGTTTAATATTACAGAGAAAATATTTATTTTAAATGTATTTAGCATGTTATTTGAAAGATTGGAATCTTTATGTTAGTAAAAATTAATATTGTAATAGGAATTTATTTCAGCTAATTAAAGAATGCATATATTTTATGCAACTAAAACTAATTTACAATACATGTTACAAAAAGGTGATGATATAAAAGGAGAACCTTTGTCTTCATCATTTAAATATAAATAATTTGCAAAAGCTGATAGTTAATATCTATTTTTTTACTTATTGTTTTATTTTATATTATTCAAGTTTGTCAAATTTTGACACCTTGGTGACTTGCCTCAGGTATTACATGTTTAAAATATTTTAAAGGTTTGTTGACTTTTTTAGTGTGTGATATTTTTATAAATGGCATGCCATTTTTTTCTTAAATAGCAGAGGAGTAGTGGATTTACTCATGCTGGTGGGCGGGATAGCTTGGATAGTTTCACTATTAAAATTAAATGTATTAGACTCCATGAGGGGAAAGAAGGCTAAAATAATTTTATGTTTAATTTTTCATATAATATTCAGTTTTGTTACTGGTGTCTACTATCTTCTTTATTATTCATTTCACTAACAATATTAAGAATAGGTTCATAGGTTCATATGTTCATACTAGGCTATCTGCCCGAGGGCATTTACAAGCCTAGCCCATAGTTTGTAGCTTGCCACCCCTTTAGTGTATGGAACTATACCCATTATTTTGCTGTGCCTCTGTTGAGCAGTGACACTGAGGTAATCCCTGGGGTATATCTGCGATCTCCCATCCATTGGTCAAGATTTCTCTTGAACAAGGCCAGCGGTGCTCTGCCTCACATATACCGGATTTTATTCCACAGCATAGGAGTCTTTGGGTGATGAATCGATCTAGATTTTTTGAGGTGAAGCATATTCATCAAATCTGGGTTTGACATGGCCTTGTATGTTAGGCAATGACATATTCTTAATTGACAATAATCAGATTAAGATCTTTATGAGTGCTTCATTATGAGATTTATAATGACAGTAATTTCTTTGTTTGTCACAGTTATACATGACATACTTAAATGCATTTCCATTAATATCAATGGATTAACTAATGGTTGCAAAAAAGTAGTTTAAATAAGTTTCTAAAATTATTTACATCACAAATTATTTTTTTTTGCAAGAAAGTCATTCATTACAAGAAGCTATAAATAAACTTAATACTAAATATTACACTGTATTAAACAGTTCTAAGTATAGTCAGAAAAAAGAGGGGTAGCTATTTTATGGAAAACTCTTTACCTACGCCCAATATATTAAATACATATAATGATGACAAAGGTATGTTTCGTTCAGTAACAACAGAAATTAATAGGAAATTATATAACCTTATTGATGTGTATTGGATTTCTGGGGTGTTAAAACAGTTAAACATCAATTAGAACAGATGATACTACTCTCAAAAGGTAGTATCATTTTGGCAGGAGACTTTAATTGTATATTAAAAGATGAAGATTCTAATACTGTTAGAAAATGAGGAATACCAGCTTCAGCAAAGGCATTAATACATTTCATTGATTTATTTCAGATTAAAGATATTAATGAATTTTCAGACCCAGAATCACTTTTTATACCATTTTTCATATAGACATGGAACTCAGTCAAGAACAGATAAGGGTATATATTTATAATGACTTAACCACTAGACTAGGCAAAGTAAAAGTAGACTCATGTCCACTTTCTGATCACAAGGCTATAACATTTGAACACTGATAATATCATTCCCATTAAAAGGATGTCAGCTTATATAACAAATTTAAAGGATTTTAAAGATTTTTTTTTAATAAAGAGATCCAAACCTTTATTGAAATTAATTATACAGAAGATAGATCTGAGATTTATATATCGGGTGCCCTAAAAGCATACTTAAATTGGTAAAATTATGAAGTGGTATGCTATAAAGAAAAAACAATGGGATAAGGATTTGATAGATTTACAAGAAAAAATAGATAAGCTAAAACTGAATAGTCAAAAAGGACAAGACAACTTGACAGAAGAAAATAATGAATTACAAAGCAAATACCTAGAAATTCTAAATCATAAAACTATGATAACTGTGGAAAAAATAAATGAACTACTCTATAAATCCAAAATCCATACATAAATTAGCCTCCACAACAAAACTGCTTATTAAATATAAACACACTAAGCAATTGCATTCCTCTGATGGTAAGAAAAAGATCACTGAAACAGATAACTTGAGAATATTTAGAACTCACTTCAATAAAATTAATCTATGCAATCCAACAATGGATTCACATGAAACAGTTAAAAGCTTTTATTAGAAAATATACTAAAAACAGTTTGACAGAAGTTCAAAGGAAATTAATAGATAGACCATTGTTAATGTCTGAACTCAAAAATCAAATTAATAAACTAAAACCTAACAAAGCACCTGGTAATGATAACATAATACCAGAACTTTATAAACTATTGCCTAAAGAAGCTTTAAATATCTTACACAAAGCTTTATAATAGTTAAAGTTTTAACAAAAGTTCCACCATCATGGAAGTACATAATTATTTCTTCAATTTTAAATGTTGATAAAGATCCAGCAAAGAGTTCTTCTTATAGACTATTTTCACTTTTAAACATTGATTATAAAATATTTATGGCCATACATGCTACTAGAATTCAACAATTTCTTTCATATCTGATTAATAATGATCAAACT
Organism: Protopterus annectens; assembly: GCF_019279795.1. Classification (NCBI taxonomy): domain Eukaryota; kingdom Metazoa; phylum Chordata; order Ceratodontiformes; family Protopteridae; genus Protopterus; species Protopterus annectens. Next base: position 458,034,324 of record NC_056748.1, read on the forward strand.
GGATTCATAATAAATAGGAATACTTATGATAATATTATAAGAATATTGTCCTGGTCCCCTTCAATAAACACACATCACACCAAATGACATTTGATGACCTTTATTAAACTTCCATAACCATAACTTTGACCAATATTTTAATTTATTAATCACAGTGTAAACATCCATATAGCTTTTAACTAGGGCAGCATAACCTCACTCACTCTGGCCAAATAAGCAGAGTTCTTACCCTCACTCACTTATTTTACTTATTAGGCAGTGTCCCATCACACACTTTCATTTCCCACTTGTTGAATTAATTTAATTAGGGCAGCATAAACTCCCTCATCCTGACCAAATTAGCAGGTCCTTACCCTTGCTCACTTATTTTACTTATCAAGCAGTGTCCCATTGCTCACTTCCATTTCCCACTTGTTGAATTAAACAGCCAACCAAATAAGCAGCATCCTTATCTCCACTCATTTACTTTTATTTACCAATCAACGTCCAACCGCTCACTTTCATTTCACAACTCATTGAAATGAACATCCAACACCAGAGGGGGCATAGAAGAGGGATAAGCCTGCCCCTCTTCTCTGCCTACACCAACTTATAACCACAGAAGCCCAATGTTCTAAAAAACAAAGAGGGAGGATGGATGGCAAGTACACACAAAATGTGATTCCTTCCCAGTTACCTCAAATAAAACTCATTAAACCTCCCTCCCTATACTTACCTCATTTCCTCCCAATCAACCTACTTTCCCATTTAAACCTTTCATCCCCCAACTAACTTTCTTCCCCTACCCCTCTTAATCCCATTACTATTTCTACTTAACCCCCCGCCTGAAGATGTCTCTGGACAAATTTGGTTTGTTACCAAACCTCATTTGCCCTGATCCCCATCAATAAACACACATTACACCAAATGACATTTGACAACCTTTATTAAACTTCCATAAACATAACCTTATTGACCAATATTTTAAATTATTAATCATAGCATAAACGTCCATATAGCTGTTCACTAGGGCAGCATAACCTCACTCACCCTGACCCAATAAGCAGTGTCCTTACCTCCACTCACTTATTGTACTTATCAAGCAGCGCCCAACAACTCACTTTAATTTCCCAATTCATTGAAATGAACATCCGGCATCAGAGGGGGAACAGAAGAGGGACATGCCTGCCCCTCTTGTTTGCCCACCAGCCTGAACAGGCCATTCCCCCCTTCATACAAAAATTTCCAAAAAAACCTTCCAAAAGAAACCAAACTGCACATAAAAAAGGTCGAAGCCAGACATCATTCAGTGTACTCCAACCTCACTATACCAAACTGAATCCTGTCATCAATATGCCAGAGCTGTATTATATAAATACCCAAAGCAACCAATTACATAAGCAGCTGAAATTAAAACCTATGATCCCACTTTAAAACCAAATAACCATGCCCTTGTAAAACATGTGTAATTATACCCAGGTCATTACTTGCCAAATGCACCACCATCACTAGAAAGCACTACTTTATCCAACAAATGAAACCCAATATTAGAAAGCAAAACATCTGATGACCAAAATAGCATTTGCTGACCTATGCACCACCCTCACAAAGAATTCAAAACAACCCTAAATCCTCCCAGAAGATAACTCAAAGAGTCACCATCTACCACCAACAACCATTGCAACAATTCTTGTCAATAGCCATAGCCATTCAGTCTTCACACTATCAAAGCTAACCTCAACCCTTGACATTTATGACCACCCCATCCCAGAATTAGTAAAATCACCTAATCCTGTCACCTGTATAACCATACTAATCAGAACTAAATCCACCTTAACCAACTAAAGTACCTTACCTTTTACCAAAGCCTAAACACAATTTAACAAAATCCTGCAATGCCCTAACCTATACCTTTTGTATCAAATGCTGCACCAAAATACCACATCTAATCATTCCAAACCAACCTGGCACCTCACCTGACAACAGCAGGGGCACATACCACAGCCCTATTGCCCAAATGAAAATTACCTATTTTCCCCCACTTCTTCCACTAAACCTCAACGCTAGGCAAACTGCAATCAAATCCAAATAGTAACAGCCCTCCTCCAAATGTCCATCCATCTTGTACATCCCTGCTCCCAACATCCTTCCATCCTGTCTTCCAAAAAGATAAAACTACTCCCCCCATAATATGCAAAATTCAGGAGACCGACCAGCTCCATGACATCCATAATCCAACCTTGTCCCAAAATATCACCCATCATTTTTTTTTTTAACTTTTGCATCTGGTAACTCAAACCATGACCTGCATCCACTAGCAACCCCCAAAACAATGCCCTGCTTGAACGTTCATACGTCTGCTTAAACAATGGAAACACGTTCCTCACACATCCCCCTCACATATGCATACCTTGAAAATCTCTGTCAACTCTTCACATAGTCTTAAAGTCCCAACCTTTACTACCTCCTCCAATGAAGAGTGTTGCTAACTCCTAAAGTAATTCAAACACATCTACCATGCCCACCAAATGTGACCCAACCTCCTATTATTGTGGATCCATCCCACAGGTGGACAACCCCAAACCTGCTTCTTCCAGCCCCTTATATACTTCATCCTTATCTGTACCCCTGCTACTCCCAAACTGCACAGACACTTAAGCACCTAATAAGGTGATTACTTGTGACCTCATTGTGTACTATTCCAGTGGCAGGAACATCTATATCATCAGAATGCATCAGATTTCAAATCCACTTTTTCAGGCCACTGTCTGATGCACACTCTGCACTTCCCCATCTGCAAAAGAAAAGAAAAACTGTAAATTCTCTGCCCACACATAAACCAAAAATTTCTTAACATTGGGCACTGCCAAGGACCCCCACCATATCCCCATCAAATCCTTTCACTTCCAGTGAAAGAACATACTGCAGCAATAAACTTCCTCATGCCAGCAACAGCAAAAACTGAATCATTACATTTAAGACACCTATTCAAATGCAGAATGCAAATTGAACTACCAACTGAAGTATGTTACAACTAAACACTATGTATGAGGAATAATTTAAATATAAAAATACCTGGGTCACTTCACAATTTCTAAACAAAACCTGTACAGCCCTGTATGGGTTAACTTATTTCTTTAACTTATTTCTTCAAACATTCTTGGGGACTTTTATGCACGCAAGTACTACAGGAGTATACTTCCACAATCATTCTTACCCAAATTAAAGGTTTAAGCAAACTACAGTCATCTGTTAGAAAATGTGCTCATGACAGCCCCGCCCCTGTGCTGCTTTGTTCTACAAACAACTATAACAGAAACATGCACATCGCAATGAAACTTAATATGCTTATCAGTAAATAAAATAGCTCCATAACATACCCATACCTCCCATGTGCACTCCATCCTGAGGAACGCTCCCCATCAGGGGTCACAAAGTTCATGTTCCTCAAAGCTCCACATCAAAAAGTCTGCCACACACTCTACACTAACAATTTAACTGATATCAATGGTACACAGAATAGAATCACTATTCCAGCAAAAAACAATTCCAAATAAGCCACCACATTTCAACCTTCCCAAAAGCCTCCCAGTAAAGCCATCAGTGCACCAGCATAAAATGTTCCACTCTTTACCCCCCTAAACCACACATTCCAAAATAAGATGCTGTAACAGATAACACTCCATTTCCTTAACCCAGTCTTCCAAACTACCTGCTTCCCAATCTGGACATTCTGCAGAAATCTGTACCAAGGTATGCTACAAGCACTTCTTCCACCCCCCCCCAATCAGGATTTTTTATTCAGAGTGTCATAAATCCTATCACTCAGAGGAATAAAAAGATGAAACATCTCTTGCATATTTTTAACAGGTATTTTTCCATTTAAAAATTACTCTACCTACTAGCAGCATGCAGTCATTAACACATACAATAGCAGTGTCGCATGCAAAATATTGGCAAATGCAAATCTAGATTCATAATTAGATCAGTTTAGTAAATTTGGTTAGCATTGATCTACTATGTTCATACTGAATTCAAACATTGGCCTTGTTTATTGTATTAACCACCCAGCCATTTCAAACAAGAATGAGCATGGTCAAATTGAGTGACATGACTACTGGCTATGATGTGGTATAGAAGTGATGCATAATTGAAATGCCTTGCAGATCATCCATGACATGAACACTTGCTGTTCAGTTGTAGACCCAGTGCAGTCTAGACCCAGCCTCCCCAGTGTAGGGCAATCTTGGAGTTGGCACATCCAAACAGCGGGGTATAACCTCCACCTATCCAATTAATACTCAAACATACCTCACCACTCGAATTAATATCTTCCACCTTCCAGCCAAATTGCCAACAGGTCTACAGGTCCATCCACCTCCAGGTGCACATCCAAAACTGCAAGTCACTCACATCCACTGGCAATCCCAAGAGGCACGCACACTCAGTGTGGTCAGTGTCTCCAGTCCACAATGCCTCAGAACTCAGCAGCCCACAGCACCTGAAACAGAACCACTGCACTGACCACAACATTCTCCACTGCACCACTTATCCATGCTTACCAGAGTTACTTCTCTCCACGACCTGTCAAAATGACAGCACAGCCCACACCTCCGAGGAGAAAGGCAAGAAAGCCCCCAAAGCCTGTACCACATACAAACAGGAGAAGGGAAAAACAAGTGACATCATCAGCAAACCAAAGAGTGTGCCACAACAACAATACAAGTGACATCATCAGCAAACCAAAGAGTGTGCCACAACAACACTCCTGAGCACAATGCTCCCAGACATACCAAGCCATCCTCCCCAAATACCTTTCCATAAGACTTCCCCTAAATTTATTATGCCTCTACACCATGCACCTGCATGCATGCATGCACGTGGAGCTCCTCTCCCTGGGCTCCTGCTGAAAATGGGCAATCAGCCCAGATGGACTTCCCCAGCAAACAAATGTCAAACAAACAAAAATAAATGAAAATTCTCTGCTATACATTGGTGGCTATTCAAACACTGCTTCACAGTAGCCAAACCAATGACATGACAGTCCAAGAGTAATCACTGTCCTATCTCTGTAATCCCCTGCAACCACAGCCAGCTCCACTGGGTGCCACCTCCACACAGATGTCTCATCATCAAGGTCTGCAATGCCGTGAAGTCCAGGCTGGAAAAAAGATTACTCCCTCACTCCCCCAGGCACTAATCCCTCCCACTATACTACAGTCAAGCCTCCCCGTTACCCAAAACAATGTCTGAATTATCACCAATCAAGTGGAGAAATTGAAAATTTAGATAAAAACCAAATAACACACAAGGTCAAATCCTCCTCCAGTATGAACTGTGCCAATACAGCAACCCCCCCCCCCGAAAAAAAAAAGACCAGCAGCATGACCTCTGCAGCACCAGCACCAGTCACTGTTTACAAACAATGGAGTACAAGGGGCTGTCACCTGCCAAACACTGCCAGGAAATCACATCCTCTGCTCACCCCCATCCCCCCATCAACAAGTGAAGGACTATGAAGTGAAGAACTGCCAGACAGTCACCTCCATAAGTATTCAACCTTCTAGCCTGTATGCCACTATAACCTAAAAACAAGAAAAATGAGACCTCCTCCTCTACCCGCTTGAATCACCACCAGTCCACCAAACACTATCTGTCACTACCCTCCAGCACAGCAAGTCCGCATGTCTAAAAGGTTGCAGCCCAAAAGCAAAGGGCACTCTGCCTGCAAATGGCTCACCAACAACAAACACAAAGCAAAGGGCATCCAGCCTGCAAACAGCTTGCCAACAATAAACACACAGCAAAGGGCACCCAGCCTGCAAATGACTCACCAACACCAAAACCACAGCTCGACTCCATACAACAGCATGAAACAAACCTGCTTGGCCCATTCAAAGTCATGTCACACCAAAGAAACAGGTTTACCATCCTGCAAACAAGCCAGACACTTCAACCCACAAAATACATCCCAGAGCTTTTTTTTTTTCCTTTTTAAAAGAAAAATAAAAATACATTCACATTCAGCTCATGCCATTCTTCGCCAATAACCAACTAATCACGCCAACCCAACACAGCTTCCATCCAGGCCATAGTACAACCACTGTACTTCTCTCCTTCCTAGAGACAATAAATCTTGCCCAGGACTCTGGAAAAATAGTTTCTACTGTTCTTCTAGATCTGTCCAAGGCATTCGATACCATCTCCCACACCCATCTCCTAAATCATCTCACCTCAACCTTCCTTCCCACCCCCACTGGGGTTCCCCAGGGATCCATAATCGGTCCAATGTTGTTTAACATCTTTATTAACAATTTCCACAAAGTCATACACAATACCAAAATTGTACAATATGCAGATGATTCCACATTAATCTGCAGTGCCATAAACCTCCCAGAGCTTCAGACACTGACCCAAGCTGCTTTCTCCATCACTGAAAATTGGATGCTTCACAATCACCTCTCACTAAATGCAATAAATCCAAAATACTATTATTCTCTCCCTCAAAAGCTTCCCCTCTTGATAAAAACTCATTCCAAATCATTAGCCCAAACAACTCCACTATAGAGGCTGTTCCCTTTGCCAAACTACTTGGGGTCACTATTGATGAACACCTGAAATTCGACTCTCACATCCAACAAAACATTAAGAAAACCCATATAAAACATGGTATGCTATACAAGAACATCCAATTTCTTTCTCCTTCCACCAGACAAAGGCTTGACACTACCTATCTACTCCCCTCTCTAATGTATGGCGCTCCTCTATTAACTAATTTATCTGCCACACTCACTTCAAAATTGGAAGTCTGTTATAATAAGATTTCTAAATTTGTCACCAAAGCCAAATACTCCTCCCATCACTGTATTGCCCTTAATTTGTTACACTGGCTTGAACTCTCCAATCATCTAGACTATCTTCAGATTACCACAGCCCACAAGCTAATCTTTCAACCCTCTAAGTGCCCTGCTTTATGTAATATCCTTCTCCCCTACACCCCTCAGAGAACTCTCAGATCTACTCACCAAAACCTAATATGTGTCTGAAAACCCAATCGTCCTGCTGGTCAACTCCTGCTATCCTTTTCCTTAGCAAAAAAATGGAATTCTCTTCCTTCCTCTCTAAGGATCTGTGCAAACTTTGAAAACATTAAATCTCAGTTCCATGCCTATCTTTACTCTAACAGAAAATGCAACTGCATTCCCCCCACCTAGTCCTATAATTCTCTCTCCACGTCTAAACCCCTCTCCAGCTATGATTACTAGCCTCTCTAGCTATGATCTATAGGCTACCACACATATGTATATATTATAAATATCAAATTTGTACCATGTACCTAAGAATTTACACCTGCTCTCTAACATGAAATGTAACTGTAAATTGTTCATTAATAATATTGTGTCTGTATCTAAAGGTAACATGTACCTAAGAAATTACATCTGCTCTCTAGCATGAAACATAATTGTAAATTGTTCTTCTTTTCTATATTGTATCTGTATCTAAACTTTGTAACATGGAGCTTTTCTCCCCAGGCTTCCACTGAAAATGTGGTCTCTGAGCCCAGTGGACATCCCCGGTCATCAAACTGGAAATCAATAAATAAATAAAATAATAAATAAAACAACCAAAGTCTAAGTCAAAATCTGGACATTCTGCATAAATCTCAACCATCGAGAGGCATGCCCCTACTGGCTGCCACTACAATATGCATGAGTAAAAGCAGATGTTACTTGCAGGTGCCTTGCAGCCCACGAAAATCCCTAAACCAAGACGACAACCTTTCCTATCCCCTTCAACCATTAGTTGTGCTATGAGCATGTGTGACTGATGGCCATCACTCTTTTGCACCCACCAAGCCCATGAAGATGCTTCCACTACATGACACTTTCATAATTAGACACAGGTCATCTCTCCCCCTGAAAAGCAGACCATCACAGGCACCAAATATACCATCCGCAACCACACATAACATCTGCTTATTGCTAAATATGACCAGCACAATCTTGCAACCCATAAAAATGCACAATAGGCATCTACAGAGCACCCTAATAGGAAAGCGCACACAATGATACTTCTCAACCTCTTACAGCAGGAAATCTGGACAATGCCATAAATAAAATTAAATGCCCAAAATGTAACACACTTCAGATATTGCTCCCACAAACTCAGAATGTTGATAGAATAACAGGATTTGAACTAACATGAATTCTCCATAGAGCAGGCCTCAAACTGAAATATCTGCCATTCTTTTCTAAGTGTAGTCTTTAATGACTTGCCTCTAGTTTGCCAGAAAACCTTCTCATCTTCATCTCACCACAGTGGATGGACTAAAATATGAAGCAAAAATCTGGATCTTCTGTCAAATCTATACAGTTGAAAGGTAATCGCACAACCCACAGACCCCCACTACACGAACCAACTTAATAGGTCACAGAATAGATAAACCTAACAGCTCCCTACATGTACCCCTCAAGCCATTGTTACCATCCATCTCACCATAGTCCTATTCTTTAATGAAGAAAAAAATTACATAGTCTTCCTTACCACTCCAACACCATACAAACCATTAACCTGAGGTCTACCTTTACCCAAAATACCAAAGGTTGTCTCAGAGGTAGAACTAACGGTTAGCAAGTACAAGCCAAAATGTGATTTCTTACCCAGTTACTTCACAGAAAACCCATTAAGCTCCTCCCTACACTTACCTCATTTCCTCCCAATCAACCTATTTTCCAAATTAACCCTTTCACCCCAACTAACTTTCTTCCCCTACTCTCTTAATCCTGTTACTATTTCTACTTGACCACCCTCCTGAAGATGCCCCTGGACAAATTGGTTTGTTACCAAACCTCATTTAACTATAACTAATTTTATAAATAATACAAAAGTTAACTTAACATTATTAACTTTCAACATTAATAGTTGTTTTGACTCTGTTAATTGGAAATACATTTTCTTGGTTTTAGTGGAATATAATTTTTCAAATGGTTTGTCACAACTAATAAATTTACTTTATGAAAACTCTTTAGCTTATATAATTTGTATATTTTGGAGTCAATTTTGATTTCTAAAGTGATCTAAGCAAGGTTGTCCATTGTCACCACTACTATTTAATTATGAAACCATTTGCAAACTATAGAAGATCACGAATAGATATTAAAATCTGGACTTACTTTTAATGAAACTAAAACAAACATTTTACCTATAATTTCGGGTCTATATCATAACATTGAAGTGTCAAAACTTCGAATGTTACAACATCAAACCCAAAACCACAAAAGCTGAAAACCTCAAAGACTGAAAAAGCAATGTTTTCCCTGGGAAAAAAATCTCTGTTCCAGTACAAAACGCGAAACACACAAACACTACAAACTATTTCTAATGTGGGTGGCTTCACCCCCCACACCTCCCACACACCCCCTACTTAAATATACCAACTCTGAGATCGCACCACAGTGGAGAAAATAGCGAAGCCGCAGAAACTGTCCACCAAATTCTTTCCCTGGGAAAGATTTCAATGTTCTGCGGCTTCGATATTTTCAGTCTTCGATCTTTCAAGTTCGAGGTTTTGGTATTCACACTTTTCAGCATTTCATGTTTAGATATACATCCATAATTTCTAGTACTTATAATATAGATGAAAGATTTTCTAAATATATTGTGGGAGATAAAAAATTAACTATTTAGGGACAACTTTAACAGAAAATATTAAGAATATAATAGATGTAAATTATAATAATAGCTTAGCTATTATAAATAATCTTATTAATAAATGGAACAAGTTTTCTTTCCATGGAAGAAAGACTTTCTTTAGTAAAAATGATTATTTTACTGAAAATTGTATATATATACAATCACTATCTCTTCCTCCTCCTAAAAAAATATAAAATAATTTAATTCTTTAATTCTTAAATTTCTTTGGTATATCCACAAATCTAGATTAGCTTGAAATCATCACATAAGAGATTGGTCTTTTGATGGCATAGATTTGCCATTTTTAGAATTATATTCCTTATCATCAATTATAAAAAACAATTTCTCTCTGGTCAAATAATAATTATAATGCCAAATGGAAAGAGATATAAGAATACACCTGGTTTAAATCAAATTAGTGGACATATTTGTACCAAAATGTAATACTAAACAATAATCTTCTTTGGTAACTAAAAGATTATATTCTGCACGATTGAAACACATTACTTAATTCTTCTTCTATTTCCTTGATAATAAATAGTTTCAGAAATTTTATTAGCAAAAATTCAGGATATAAAGCATATTTTTCTATTGTTTCCTACAGCATATACACAAAACAATATATGGGATTATACTTTATCTACAATGTCACGAGTGGAGTCCCACAGGGTTCAGTCCTGGGTCCTCTCCTGTTTGGTATCTACTTCTCTGAAGTCCAGGCCAACACGAAGGGACTCTGGCTGACAAAGTTCATAGATGATTGCAAGTTGGGAGCTATTATTAACTCCACAAGTGATGTTGACATCCTACAGAAAGGCATCACTGAGACCAAAGATTGGTGTCAGAACTATGGCCTTAAGCTCAGTGCCAAAAAATGTGTCGTCATCTCACTTGGGAAAAACCCAGTTCCCTTGAATTACCACATTGATGGTAGTCGACTGAACACAGAAGGAGTTATAAGAAATCTGGGAACACAGGTTGACAGCAACTGCTCTTTTGACCACCACATTGCCACTGTGGTTAGAAATTCCTTCTATGTGGCACATATCGTTACTAAGGGTTTTGCATCCAGGAAGAAAGAAGTCAATGTCTCCCTCTACTCCTCATTCATTAGGCCAATCATCGAGTACAATGCCAAATTTGACATGTACCTCACTAGACACCTGCAACAACTGGAGAGGCCACAGAAGTACCTCACAAAGAGGATCCTAGGCGTTAAACACTTGTCCTATATGGACAGACTCAAAAAACTCCAACTATTCTCTGTCTCATAGTGCCAACTTAGAGGCGATCTCTGCTTGACTTACAAAGTGATGTCTGACCCAGCTCTGTTAGAAATGCTACCACCCCTGCTGTAAATCTCTTTTTGCACACTCCTCCTGGATCCATTTCATTTGCTCACTCAACTGAGTACAGTGAGATCATATTTTGATTTTGGATACTCCTACCAGTCCCATCTCCTCTGTGGTGTACAGAGAGAGCACTTGGGAAGGGCATTCCCCTACAGTATCTTAATCTGCTCTGTATCCTCCGTCTCAAACAAAAAAAATTTAAAATTTTGCACTTCATCTGCCTTACTGTATGTGTGTTTCTTCCTACTTTATTACCTTATTTTGCTTTTGCCACTTCTTAAAAGTACTCAATTGAATTTATTCTGCTGCCTTTATTACTGCTTGTTAGTAGCCTGATTAAATTGTAACTGTTATTCTAAGGCCCTTGGTTTAAGCACTTGGGCCTCAAACCAGTTGTTTTACATTAAGAAGGTTTGTGGTCTGCACTGTTGTGGCAGGACAGTTAGCGTACATCCTTCTAAGTTGGGAACTGCTGATTGAAGGCACAGTGTCTGTTATTCTAAAAGTGTATTAGTTCTGGGTTAAGAACTTGGGCTTCAGGCCAGTTATTTTACATTAAGAATGTCTGTGGTCTGTACTCTTGTGGGAGGAGAGGCTAGAGTCTGCCCTTCTGAGCTGGGAATTTCTGGTTAAAGGCTTATTGCGCATGCTTACTTGAACTGTTTCTTTCTGAAATCGGTATGCCTTGTTTGCTGTAGCATAGACTAGATTCAGGCCAGATGGATCTAGCTTTGTTTGTATAACTTGTGCCCTGATACAGGCCATCTTTTTTGGAGAAGGTTTCTCTGTACCCTAGCGGCAGGACGGTGCAGTTAGAACTTGTCTGATTGAAGACTGCTGAAACAGGGCTCAGTTTTAAGCTTTTTAATTGGTTAATTGGGTAAAGTGTTGTTTTGATTGTATCTGCTCTGTTTTCTGGAAAAAATATATATATATACTTGTTTCTTGCCTTTCTGAACTAGTATAGTCCAGTTTTCATGTTATTGCTGGATCCAGGGCTGTGTTACAAGTTTCTGTGTTGCCATACCTTACTTGGATAGAAGGAAGTGTCTCTGTTCACCTGTGAGAGAGGGGAGCTTTGAGAAGGCTATCTGTCCCTGGAGGAGTGGTTTCAGCCCAGAAGTTTGTAGTTTATTGGCCTTTTTGGGCTAATTTTGATTGTATCTGCTCTATTTCCTGAAAAAAAATTATATACTTGTTTCCCTCCTTTCTGAACTAGTATAGTCCAGTTTTCAGGTTATTGCTGAATCCAGGGTTGTGTTACAAGTTACTGCGATTACCTTACTTGGATAGAAGGAAGTTTCTCTGTTCACCTGTGAGAGAGGGGAGCTTTGAGCAGCCTATCTGTCCCTGGAGGAGTGGTTTGAGCCTAGAAGTTAGTAGTTTATTGGCCATTTTGGGCTAATTTCTATCTCTTTCACTTCCCTGCTATAAAAACCTCATTTGCACAGTTTTTACGCTTGTATTACACTCAGCATGTTCCTTCCAGGTGTTCTGCAGAGTCTACAGCAGCAGAGAGACAAAAGAGTGACTCTGGAGTGATTAAGTATCACTTTTCTGCTTTTCTTGCTGTCTTAACTAATTCCGCCTAAAACGCCAGTTTTTTTAGCGAATCTGTGACTTAAAAAGTTTGTTACTGTATACAACACCGCACAGCTCCTCGTGATGTCCTGCAGAGTGATACAGGCAACAGAAAGACCCAAGAGAGACTTTTCCAGATTTAAGTATTTTTTTCTCTGTTTTTTTTTTTGCTCTGACTGCCTTTTCCCACCTAAAAAGTGGATTTCTAACTGATCTGTGCTTTAAAAAGTTTAAATTGCATTTGCCTTCTGCTTTTTACAGTTTTTGCACTTGTTTTATATCAATTTAAGTCTTTTTTGTATTGTATAACTGTTGTAGGCTACACACTAAAGTGTGCTAGCCTGTTTATAGCATTTACAGTGTTTTCAGTGTTTTTTTCTGCTGTTTCCTGAAAAAAAACAAAACAAAAAAAAATTATCTTCTCCTGCCTTTGCTAAACTAGATTAGTCCAGATTTCAGGTTTTGCTGAATTCTGGACTGTGGTATAGTTTCCTGTGTTGCCCATATCCTTACTTGGATAGGAGGAAGCTTCTCTGTTCACCAGTGAGAGTGGGGAGCTTTGAGCAGCCTATCTGTCCCTGGAGGAGTGGTCTCAGCCCTGAAACTAGTAGCTTATTAGCCATTTTGGGTCAATTCCTATCTCTTTCAGTCTCCCTGCTTTAAAACCCGCATTTGCATGGTTTTGCGCCACTATACAACTCTGCACAGCTCCTCGTGGTGTCCTGCAGAGTGATACAGGCAACAGAGAGACCCAAGAGAGACTGTTCCAGATTTAAGTACTTTTTTCTCTGTTTTTTTTGCTCTGACTGCCTTCTCCCACCTAAAAAGTGAATTTCTAACTGATCTGTGCTTTAAAAAGTTTAAATTGCATTTGCCTTCTGCTTTTTACAGTTTTTGCACTTGTTTTATATCAATTTAAGTCATTTTTGTATTGTATAACTGTTGTGGGCTACACACTAAAGTGCGCTAGCCTCTTTATAGCATTTACAGTGTTTTCTGTGTGTTTTTCTGCTGTTTCCTGAAAAAAACAAACAAAAAAAATTCTCTTTTCCCGCCTTTGCTGAAATAGATTAGTCCAGATTTCAGGTTTTGCTGAATTCCGGACTGTGGTATAGTTTCCTGTGTTGCACATATCCTTACTTGGATAGGAGGAATCTTCTCTATTCACCAGTGAGAGTGGGGAGCTTTGAGCAGCCTATCTGTCCCTGGAGGAGTGGTCTCAGCCCTGAAACTAGTAGCTTATTGGCCGTTTTGGGTCAATTCCTATCTCTTTCAGTCTCCCTGTTTTAAAACCCGCATTTCCATGGTTTTGCACCAGTATACAACTCTGCGCAGCTCCTCGTGGTGTCCCGCAGAGTGATACAGGCAACAGAGAGACCCAAGAGAGACTTTTCCAGATGTAAGTACTTTTTTCTCTGTTTCTTTGCTCTGACTGCCTTTTCCCACCTAAAAAGTGAATTTCTAACTGATCTGTGCTTTAAAAAGTTTAAATTGCATTTGCCTTCTGCTTTTTACAGTTTTTGCACTTGTTTTATATCAATTTAAGTTGTTTTTGTTTTGTATAACTGTTGTAGGCTACACACTAAAGTGCGCTAACCTCTTTATAGCATTTACAGTGTTTTCTGTGTGTTTTTCGGCTGTTTCCTGAAAAAAAAAAAAACAAAAAAAAAATTATCTTTTCCCGCCTTTGCTGAAATAGATTAGTCCAGATTTCAGGTTTTGCTGAATTCCGGACTGTGGTATAGTTTCCTATGTTGCACATATCCTTACTTGGATAGGAGGAAGCTTCTCTATTCACCAGTGAGAGTGTGGAGCTTTGAGCAGCCTATCTGTCCCTGGAGGAGTGGTCTCAGCCCTGAAACTAGTAGCTTATTGGCCGTTTTGGGTCAATTCCTATCTCTTTCAGTTTCCCTGCTTTAAAACCCGCATCTGCGCAATTTTGCACGATTTTACGAATAGAGCAGCATCAGACAGTGCCGCTTAAATGGGTTTAAACTATTCCTGGCTCCACAAAGTCTGCTCTTCACTTTTTCCCTTAGAACTGTTCCAATCTCAAAGTAAGCACTCTATTTTCATTCTAAAGCCCTGCAGTTGCTCGTATAAGTAATCTTATATGTAAGCACTAATAAACTAAAGCACTACACCCTCTTATACTCCCTTAAAGTACTTGGCTCCTTATTGGTCCTTTTTGATCAGTCAAAAAGTAGTTCCTTATACTATTCTGGCTTGTCCAAAAGTCAGTTTCGGGTTTACTCTCCAGTCCAGCTGGTGAATCTGGGAATCTTGAGGCAATGTTACAACTGCCTTATGTGCACAGACCACCCTCTCCTCCTCCCAACAAGCTCAAATATATGTGGGAGATGCAACTATATAGCCAAACTGGAGGCTGAGCTCTCTCAACCCAGTACTGGCGCAGTCAGTCAGGTGGAGAAGGTAACCACACACACCACAAATCCAGTCTCACATAGACCTATCGCAACAACAAACCAAACACATAAACACACAAAAACATACTCGGAGGCTCTAAATAAAAATCTTCCCAAGCAGCAGAGACCTCCAAAGCAGACATCCAAGCAACCGCTACCCCACAACAATACCCACGTATCACATAGTTCACAAAGTCAGTGTGCCACACAGTCACAGCCCTTAAGGCTAAACAACACACCTAATACACTTGTAATAGGTGACTCTATTGTCAGACACACTGACGTCCCACTCACCAGGCTGAACAAGGAGAAGGTCACTGTAAGCTGCCTGTCAGGTGCCAGGATCCGCCACATAACACAAGCACTCAGGTCACTCCAAAGCAAGGACAAATATGACTCCGTCATTGTCCATGCTGGTGTGAATGACTGAAACGTACCTCCGTGGACTACATGAAAAGAGACATAGAAGAGCTCTCTGATCATGTAGCCCAGGCCGGTATGACCCTGACCTTGAGTAGAATCTTACCCTCACCAAGAATGATGCCAAGGTATAAAGACAAAATGATCAATTTTAACAATTGGCTAAAGTATTAGTGTCATTCAAAGGGGATCCAGTGTCTGTCAGCCTGGGATGACATGCTCGACAAGCCACGTTGCTTCGCTAGGGACGGCTTGCACCTGTCACCCCTGGACTTTCGAATATTGGCTAAGGCTCTTACCACCCCCATAGTGCCTTTTTTAGGCAAGGCTCAAAAGACAAACCCACCTCCATAGACAACACAAGGAAAAAGAAACTAAGGGTAATGCTGCTCAACGCCAGAAGTCTAAACCTCAAGATGCACGCACTTGAGGCTCTCCTCAGTATGGAGAATATTGATATCTGTGCAGCAACAGAAACCTGGTTCAAGGCTCCTGAGAGCACCCCAGCACTACCAGGTTATACCTCATACCATGCTTTTCAGCCCCAAAACTCAGACCAAACCACAAAAGGAGGGGAAGTATCCATATTCATCAAAGATACCCACACCTCCAGGTTAGTGGCACTGCACGAAGCATTGGAGACCATCCATGTGCAACTAACAGTGGGCAAAACTGCCTTTCAGTTTGTAGCCTGCTACAGACCACCCTGCCAAACTCAGGAACCCCACTCAGCTTTCCTGAAAACACTGGAGAATATGAAGGTCTCTCCAAACACCATCATATTGGGTGACTTCAACTACCGAAACATAAACTGGGAGCACTACTCAAGCCCCAACACCCTCGCCCAATGCTTCTAAGAATTTATAAATTCAAATGCTATGGAACAACTGGTCACCACTCCCACAAGAGGGGAAAACATATTGGACCTGATCATCACCAACATGGGGACTCTATGTTCCATACCAGAGGTATACCCCTCACTGGTAAGATCTGACCATAAATTAATCTCACTGGACATCCATATCCTGTCCCCACCCCCAGCCAAGGAAACCACGGTGAAGAACTTCTCAAAAGCAAACTTCACACTTCTCAAAACCGAGGTGGAATCCTTCAAAGCCCCCAGGCCAGTGGAAAATACGGCCCAAACTGCAGAATCCTTTACAAATGCATTCTATGGACACCTACAGGAATGCATGGATTGTGCTATCCCAAATAAAACCAAGACTCACTCCTCCAAAGGCAGGAGACCTGTCTGGTGGACCCCAGCCATAAATAATCTATACAACAGAAGGAGGAAGCTACTACATGATAGAGCAAAATCCCAAAAAGGGAAGGCATCTCTGATCAGTACTAGCAAGAAACTATGATCCCTCATAAAATTATCTAAGGCCAGCTTCGAAAGAAAAATTGCACAAGACGCTAAAGATAATCACAAGGCCTTCTTTAGTTATGTCAGGAACCTGGGTGGCAACTCCCAGATATGCTCTGAGTTAGTGCAAAATGACAAAAAATACACTGAACCCACAGACATTGCCAACATCCTGGCAGACAGGTTAAGTGCAAACTTCTATCCCCTTCCCCCCACAAAAGAGCAAATGTCTATCCCAACAGAGTGCAGCCTCCCTGACATCACAGATGCACAGGTGAGAGCTGCCCTCTCCAAAGCAAAAAACACAGCATCAATGGGACCAGACAGTGTCCCGGTCTGCGTCTTACATGAGCTCCAAGAAGAACTGAACCCTCACATAAAGTCACTGTTCAATCTCAGCCTTCCTACAGGATATGTACCCAAGGAATGGAGTACAGCAACAGTGGTCCCACTCCACAAAGGTGGTGCCACAACGGAACCTGGAAACTATCGCCCTATAAGCCTGATTAGCCTGGTCTGCAAAGCTATGGAGCGTATCATCATGGAACTCATAAACAAGGACATTGGGAACCTCCAAACACTGGATCCTACCAAATTCGGCTTTGTTAAGGGCAAATCTTGCCTCCTGAACCTGGTTGACTTCTTTGAAACAGTCACCAAGGCCATAGATAAAGGGAAGGTAGTCCACACAGCCTACCTGGACCTCGCAAAAGCCTTCGACACAATACCCCACTTGGGCATCATAAATAAGCTCACCAGCTTAAATATCAACCTCTATGTCACAAGATGGGTTGCAAACTGGCTCAGGGATAGAACCCACATGGTCAGAATTGCAAGTGCCATATCAGACTCTAAACCAGTTACAATTGGCATCCCACAAGGCTCAGTCCTGGGACCTCTCCTGTTCGGTATATATTTCTCTGAGGTACAGGCTAACACGGGAGGACTATGGCTGACCAAGTTCGCAGATGACTGCAAACTGGGTGCCATAATCGACTCGCCGACTGACACAAGCATCCTCCAAAAGGGTCTCACAGAGATGGATAACTGGTGCCAGAGCCATGGCCTAAAGCTAAATGCCAAAAAGTGCATAGTCATCCTCTTTGGGAAAAACAAAGTGCCCACAAATTACCACATAGGTGGTAATCCATTAAGTATGGAAGAAGTAATTAGGGATTTGGGGACCCAAGTAGATAGTAATCTCTCCTTTGACAATCACATTGCCAAAGTGGTTAGAAAGACCTTCTATATAGCCCACCTTATCACAAAAGGGTTCACATCTAGATCAAGAGAGGTCATTGTGCCCCTCTACTCATCACTCATCAGGCCTATAATTGAATACAATGCCCCATTTGGGATGTACCTTACCCGACACCTGCAGCAACTGGAAAGACCCCAAAAGTACCTCACCAAGAGGATCAAGGGACTCAAACAGGTGCCCTACGCAGTTAGGCTAAAGAGACTCCAGCTCTACTCAGTTGTTTACCACCTACTCAGAGGCAATCTGTGCCTGATGTATAAAGCCATGTCCAAACCAGAATTAATGGACATGCTCCACCTCAGGAAATCCAAATCCCTTAGAGCTACACGCTCCAGGGACTTAGACCTCAGCACAGAAATAAATAGGACATGCTGGAGGGACAGATTCATATCCCAAAGGCTCCCGTCACTCTGGAACAAAATCACAATCCATGTTAGGCAGAGCCCCTCAATGACCCTCTTCAAGAGAAATCTTGACGAGTGGATGGGAGATTGTAGGTTTACCCCTAGGATCTCTTCTGTGCCCCTACTAGACAGAGGAACAGTAAACTAACCTTAAAAGGGCTATCTTCTGTGACCTACTATACAGAGGCACAGTCAACTAATCTAAAAGGGTGGCGAAAGCCAAACACACTCTGGCTAGGCTTATAAATGCCCTAGGGCAGATAGCCTAGTATCAACCTATGAACCTATGAACCTATAAAGAAAGCCCAATCCCTCTGCACCACACGCTCCAGAGACCTTAACCTCATTACCACAAAGAAGAAAACATGCTGGAGGGACTATTTCTTAACCTAGAGACTGCCCATGCTCTGGAATAGACTTCTCATACATGTCAAGCAGAGCACCTCACTGGCCCTCTTCAAGAGAAATCTTGATGGGTGGATGGGAAATAGAAAATTCACCCCAGGGATAACTCCAGTGGCTCAACTCAACAGAGGCACTAGGAACTAATGTCGGGTGGCACAATTCCTGGGTAATCCTAATGGCTAGGCTTGTAAAGGCTCCAGGGCCATTAGCCTAGTACGCACCCATAAACCTATTTAAGGAGAATAATCTGATATATCGGTTTCAGCTGATAGAGAAAAAGTGCAAACTGTAGAATATATAACAACTAAATTTAATTTAAATAAAAAAATGTGGTTATATATTCAAAATTGCAGATATTCAATAGAAAATAAAATTAAAGTAATGCAACCAGCAATAAAAAATATTGTACTTAATTTCATTGATTTTTTTAATCATTTTGCAAAAACATGCATCTGGAGCATTTCTGCCCGAGCCTCCGCTGGAAATTGGCTTCATTCCAAGTTGGACTTTCCCAGTAAACAAATGTTAAATAAATAAATAATAAAATGTTGATGCATCAGAAAATAATCCTAAAAGGACTTTTATCCAGAATATATAAACTAGTTAAAAATACAACAGAATATTATAATGAAAGCCATTGGGATTATTTCAAATCAATAAAAAATTATTATCCAAGTAAAGAATATAAAAAAATATATTATCATCTTCAAAACAAACTACTTCATCATTAAAATAGAGATTGTTTGCATGGAAATTATTGCGTAAAACCTTCATTACTCCACATGGAATTGAATTAATGTATAAAAAAAGTAAGATGTTGGAGATGTAAAATGAATATTAAAGCAGATTGGCAACACATGTTTTTGATTGTGAAGTAATTAAACCATTCTGGGATAATATTAATCTTTTTACAGGCTTTATTTAATGTTCAATTTATCCTAACCAAATCATTAATTTTATTTATCATCTCAATACCTGTTTGTGTAAAGAAAATGAACGACCTCCTTCTACGGAGTATCATAACAATTGCAAGGAAACTAATGACCAAAAACTGGAAAAATTAATCGACTTCAACATTGAAAGAACTTATAAGCTCTGCAATGACATTTGTCATTTAGAACGTCTTGTAGTCAAGATGAGAACAACCAGAATTACCACTACTTACAACACCCGGATGAAATTTAAAGGTCTGCTATATAAACAGTCAATGGTATGTCAGTAACAAAGACTTTTTCAAGAATATTTAGAGTTTTTGATATATAGTAGATGCCTCCATAACTAGTTTTTTTTGTTGTTGTTGTGTTTTGATTTTCTTTTATAATTAGTTTGCTTAACTATCTAATTTATGTATATATCTTAATGTTATATGTTGTTATTTATCTGTTTAATCTTAATAAACATATTTAAAAAAAAAAAATGGCCAGATGGTTAATTCAATATAGCTGAGAGAATAAGGATACTCAATGGGACCATTACAAAATGCAAAATAACATATATTAGGGATTTTTCTCAGTGTTTCTGTAATATAAGACAAAGCATGATATCTATCAGAAAAGGATTGATCGACTATGGTTTTGCAGTTGCTTTGACTTATACTTCCACCCTGTCAGTTACTGGAAATAAGAGAATTACCCTACTCCAGACCCAGCAGAAGATGGATGACTTTCTGGCTAACTTTAAACACTAATTCAGGAGCAATACTGATTCAGAAGATGAAAACCACTGGACTGAGGGCAGTGGAGTGAGACTC
Source organism: Protopterus annectens (assembly GCF_019279795.1). Lineage (NCBI taxonomy): Eukaryota > Metazoa > Chordata > Ceratodontiformes > Protopteridae > Protopterus > Protopterus annectens. The sequence goes on from NC_056748.1 coordinate 458,054,964, forward strand.
AGCAATGTCCAAACAGCAGAGACCTAGCTCTCCTACTTAGCTAGCTAAAATAATACTGGTCATGTCCAAACCTAGATGACACACTAGTGTCCCCAAAAGTAGTAGCTAAGGTGCACTCCCATCTTATTATGTGGGATCATCTGCACGTGCCAGATCAAAATATGGCCATAAAGCCATTTACTCTCCATATCAGTGGTATCTTATTAAAAGACAGATGAGTCTGGTTTAGCAAACAGATAAGTGGGTAGCTAAAGATGACTAGTCTGAAATAGAGGAATACTGCAAATGGTCAAGGCAAGGCATGAGGAGCTCCCTAAAACTGATGAAATTTTGTACCTCTTCTGATAAATCTTATCCATCTAGTGGAAATGCCTGGTCAAATTTTTTTTTCTGACTCCACGGATGACAGATGTTGCTCTGCAGAGGGATTAGCCAAGTTGAAATGAAGTGCTCAAGGTGGTTGAACTATATGTCATGCTGTGCTATACAGTTTTCTGTTAATACCTGAATAATCAGTGGGGTTTGCTGACATGCTACTGTACAGGAATGACATTGGTTATCATTATTAGTTGTTATACATTAGTGTTCTTCCCATTTTAACCATGTCTCCTGAATATTCTGGTCCAGGGTGAGGACTCTTTCTTATTTTATAATCGAAATTGTTGCAAACATTATCTTCTGTAACTACCTTTGGTCTGTTAAACCCTATGGTATTGGTGATGGGTCTCCCTTATCCCTTTTTTTCTTTCCTAGCAGTGGAACAAAGGTTAATTCATATCATAATTTCAGTTTCCTATTTTCCCTCAGTGAACCTGTACCTGCTGTTTATGGGACCCTAGGATCACTCATTTTCATTGTATGTTATTTGGCAAAATTATGTCTACATTCTTTAAAGGCACTACAGGGTAATTATAGATTTTTTAATGGAAAAGTTGTCAAGGGTAATTGTGACAATGCTGAGGGTCTTGTTCTTACTTGTTTTGGAGTCTTACTGTTAGCTTTTAGAATTAGTATGAAGATAGTGACAAGCTCTTAATATGCTAGAATATGTAGTTTTCTAAAGCTCTAGATTATATTTAATGTATGGCTCTTTGCTTTATGGTAAAATTATAGTTAATAGATTAGTCTGTTTAATTCTTAGATTATCACCACCCGGCGGGGGGGGGGGGGTAACTAGTTGTGTTCTTCTCTCCTCACTCAGCTGTCAGAGGCAGCTCACCCTGAGTATAGGTGTTTCTAACACCCTGACACCCAATAGTTTTCTAGCTTGGGAGGCCCCTAGACTGCTTGTTTTGGGGGGGGGGGTGTTGTTCAGCAATCTATCATAGAAAAGGATGGCTTAGGCTTAGGTAGAACATGGTTACGGGTAAAAGATTCGCACACAGGTCTGAAACTCATATCTTAGAATGTGGGAGGTAGCTCTTATCCCATAAGGAGAGTTCAGACTCAGTAAAGAATTAAGTGCAAGGGGGTGCTAGTAATTTATCTCGGGGAAACCAAGCTCAAAGGGAGGAACTCCCTCAAATTTAAGTTTAAGGTTTTTCCATTTAATTATACTGGTCACAAACTGAGAGGATGGAAAATTGGGGTCCTTCTTATGTTCCATAATTCCCAAGTGGTGAAGGTTAATTGAGTCACCTACAGAGGCAAGAGTAGATAGCTGATTTTAGTAGGGTAAAGTTAACAATGAACATTTGGTTATAGGCAATATATATGCCCCTAATGAGGATGACAGGGAGTTTTTCATGGACTTCTTTTAAAACTCGGAAAAAAAAAAAAAAAAAAAACATTGATATGCTGCATTTCATCATTTTGACAGGTGATTTTAACCTGGTTTTCAACAAAACAAAAGACAGACTTTGTGGTAAGACTGAACATGAACAACAGAAAAAAACAAACCGGCAACTTCGTAACTCTGCAAGTACACCAATAAGTGCTTCCACTCCATGTGGATTGAATAAAATCACAGCTGGCAAACGGACTGAAGTAACTGTAAGACTGAACATGATAAGAAAGGCCAGGAGTCTGTGAGGGGTTGGATGGCCAAAAATGGCTGAGTGGATATATGTAGGAACTTACACCCCAAAGATATTACACCCTCTTATTCCAGAGATTTATCTAAATAGAGGAGTAGAATTGATCTAGTCCTTTTGCCTGAACCCTTGACCCCAAGAGTGCACTCTTTTACAGTATAGGAAATCAGCCTCTATGATTATGCACCCATACTCATGGTAATTTGAGAAAATAGCCAGCCACAACACAATACATGTTGGAAGTGGGCACATTATCACTGCAACAATTCCTCAGATAACAAATATTAAGCTCAATAATCAAGGACACGTATCCAGCAATACATCAGCAGACACTATTTTTAATAAAATGTGTTTGTAGGGGGGTTGCAAAGCCACAATAAGAAATGATCTGCTTGAGGCAGAGGGTATCAGTAAGAAAAAGAGGAAAAGACAATAAAACAAAGTCAAAAGGAACTAAAAGAGGTCCAGAGGATATCTGTTCAGCAGAGGATGCAGGAACACTTAAAAACAGAGTAGTATTCTTCTCATTGAAGTTGAGACTATGGAGTTGTCCAAGGCTGAAGCCAAGCTACCACACAGAGGTTGGTTCTGGTGGCCTAACATGGAGGCTAATCCTAGAGTTATTACATGTTTTTTTAAGCAAAAGACACTAAGAACCAGTTTATTTCAGCTTTCTCCTTCCCCAGGAACATTGGCAACTGATGAGGACTCTATCTGCTCATTATTTATCTCCTTTTAGTCCTCTCTGTATAACCCATCTGGCTTCTGCTAACTAGAATCATGGTAATTCATGATGGCATGAACATCCTAGGTAAGCCCAGAGGAAACCACTAGGTTGAATGAATAAATAACCTAGTCCAAAGCAGGTAAGGCAGTCAGTCTGCTCAGAAACAATAAAGCCTCTGGAATCAATGGATACCCTCCAGAAGCTTATAAATGGGGAGGCCATCCATTCTGGATAGCCCGTGCCAAGGTGTTTAATGCTTACAGAGTGGAGGAACATGAGGAAATGTGTCATCATACCATTCAGCAAAAACATGACCCCTACTAATTACCACATCAACAGCAACCCCCAAGCACACAACCTGTGGTGAGATACCTGGGCACTCAGGTTAATAACAGCCTAACATTTGACCATCATGTAGCGAAAATGGTCAGAAAAGCCTTTTACTTGCTTCAATTTATAAGCAAAGGGACTGCATCCAGAAAAAAGGAGGTTATTACCTCTCTATACTCTTCCCTCATTAGACCAATAATTGAGTTTATTGCCCCATTTGAGATGTTCCTCTCCAAACATCTGCACCAACTGGAAAGGCCACTGAAATACCTCACACAGAGAATCCATGGCCTCCAACACCTATCCTATGCTGACAGGCTCAAATCACTATCACTCTATTTGGTATCATACAGATTGTTCATGGGTGATCTGTGTCTCACCTATAAGGTAATCTCAGACCCTGCCTTATTAGAGATGCTCCATATCCATGCATCTAACTCCTCACACACTATCTGCTCAAAAGGCCTGAACCTAATATGTGACATTAACAAAACCCGCTGGGGAAACAGGTTTGTCTCCCAGAGGCTGCCCCGTCTCTGTAATAGACTTCCCATACACATCAAACAGAGCACCTCGCTGACTCTCTTGAAGCGCAACCTTAATGAATGTATGGGAAACCAGAAATTTGTAGCAGGGGTTCCACCTGTGTCCCTAATTGACAGGGGTGACAGGCGCTGACTGAGGTTTCTTTTTGTGCAGGAAAAGGTAGTTAACATTATACCCAAATTGCAGAATTTCTCCACTTTTTCTAGAGAATCTGGCTCGAGTAATGATCATGTCATACATTCGACATCTGATCAGGAATATCCCAGTATCAGCTAATCATCCCTGCCTATTGGAAATTCAGAGTCTTATTAACAATGCCATGTTAGAAGGAATGGATCATAGAATTTCTCCTTCTACTGTGTATATTCTATGATTTTATGGGGGTTAGGGTTTTCTAAGCATAGAGGGATATGTAGTTCATTCCCAGCTGAGTCATGTTATCAAGTAGACTAGGATAAAAGAGGTCCAGGAGGGAACACCCAAAGAATGGTGCATCCAGGTATATGAGGATAGATTCAGAGTTAGTGGTTTGCCTTATGCCAGAGGCCCCACTGACTGCATGTGACAGTGTCCACTGGTAAGAAAACTAATTAGCTTGTCCTTGAGAGGTAAATGGGAAGAGAAGGGTATTATTTGGTGGTCCCACATTACAAGTAACTCATCCAGTTCCTTTCTGAAGAGTCTAGATGAGCTCAAAGAGGAATTTCATATCTTGGAACTGGATTGGTTTGAATACCTCCAGTTGAAACAAGTATGGTTTAATCATATATTTCCATCTGAAAGGTGTAAGAAAGTTATGCAGTGGTGTAAATGGGGTAGAGTGAAACAGGGATTGTCAATCTATAGAGACATTTGATATAGAGATTTGAAGTGCTAGTGGTGCAACAGGTTACATAGTCATCTTTGGTACAAAAAGCTGTGGTTTCTATTTCCAAACCAGCAAGATTGATTGCTGACTCTGCAGTGCAGTATAAGGGGGGGGGGGTGCTGCACTCCTAAGGGTGTCCTTCTTCAGATGAAATGTTAAACCAAGGTCCCATCTGCCTGAGTTGGTGGTAGCTCAGATGGATGCTAAGGATCCCACAGCACCTAGCAAAAAAGTAGTAGAAGTTGCCTGAATCCCTGGCCAAATTTCTCATAGTACTACAAATATCACCTCAGGTCTCTTCTGAAAAGAGGGTATTAGCCTAGTAAGACTAACTCAGTCATCAAAGGATAGATAAATAAATAAATTAGTTAATTAATTAAGAAAGCATAAAACAGGCCAAGGCTGTAAAAAAATGAACGGAGAATAGGTGAAAACTTTAGGAAGGCAGTTGATTATCCCAGAAGCAATGGGCTTGGGTATGTCAGGCTCCCTATAAATTAAGTATGGCAGGCTCCCTATAAATTAGGTATGGCAGGCTGTCTTTAAATTATGGAGGTGGTTAAGATATTTTCACCAACAGAGGAGAATAATCTGTAGATGGTACCTCATGCCTAATTAGGATCTGAAGGATGAGGAGGACACAGGATAACAAGTGCTGGAGATGTGAAATGGCAGCAGCAGTCTGAATCTTTCTGTGCCAAACCTTGTTATGGATGTGATGTATAAATATATTGTGACATATAAAAGCAACAATTTCCTATTTGGAGAGAAGCTGTACCATCAAGTATTGGGTGTTGCTATGGGTATACCAATAGCAAATACTTATGTAACCAGCAGTTGGATATGTTAAGACCAGAATTTCAGATGAGAGGCTATCATGAAGGTCTTTTGAATGAAGCATCTAACTATGTAACTAATGAAAGAGATGGTAGAGCCAAACCATATTTTTCTTCAGAACATCCACAGACTAACCAAACTCATAATAATAACTGTAAGTTTATGTACATCATGAAATACAGTGTTAATACTAGTGGTAATAGAAAAAAAAATTAAGCTTATTTCCTGCCTTTCTTGTTAAGTGGTACAGACTATTTGTAGGCTTCTGAGCCCCCAAGCCCTTCTGTGTTTGAGGGAAGCCTTCTAGCTTGTTTTTTTTTTTTTCTTGTAACTAGCCAGTTTTCTAGTTTCAGCACTCAAATCTGTTTCTTTGATCTCAGCACTTGTTCAGAAAAAAAAAAAAAAAAAAATTTCATCTGCTTTTACTGTACTTGTGTTCTACCTACTTCTTTTTACTTTTGCATCATCTTAAAATACTCAATTGTATTTATTACTGCTTGGTGTAACTCATTCTAAGCCTTTTGGTTTAAACACTTGGGCTTCGGACCAGTTAGTTGTTTTGCACTGAGAGGTTTGTGGTCTGCACTGTTGTGGCAGAACAGGTAGCTTACATCCTTCTAGGTTGAGAACTGCTGATTGAGGGCTCAGTGTCTGTTATTCTAAAAGTGTATTAATTCTGGTTTAAGCACTTGGGCTTTCAAGCCAGTTATTTTACATTAAGAGGGTTCGTGGTCTGCACTCTTGTGGGAGGAGAGGCTGGACTCTGCCCTTCTGAGCTGGGAATTTCTGGTTAAAGGCTTATAGTGCATGCATATCTGAACTGTTTCTTACTGAAGTTGGTGCGCCTTGTTTGCTGTGGCATAGACTGGATTCGGGCCTGCTGGATCTAGCTTTGTTTGTGTAACTTGAGCACTAATCCAGACATTCTCTAAAGTATTCAATGGTATTTATTACTGCTTGGTTGTAACTTGATTAAAGTGTAGCTATCATTCAAGTCTTTTGGATTAAGCACTTGGGCTTCAGACCAGTTGTTTTACATTAGGAAGGTTTGTGGCAAGCACTGTGGTGGCAGGACAGGTAGCTTTCATCCTTCTAAGTTGGGAACTGCTGATTGAGAGCCCAGTGTCCAAGTGTATTAGTTCTGGTTTAGGCACTTGGGCTTCAGGCCAGTTATTTTACATTAAGAAGGTTCGTGGTCTGCACTCTTGTGGGAGAAGAGGCTGGACTCTGCCCTTCTGAGCTGGGAATTTTCTGGTTAAAGGTTTATAGTGCCTGAATATTTGAACTGTATCTTACTGAAATTGGTTCACCTTGTTTGCTCTAGCATAGACTAGATCCAGGCCTACTGAATCTAGCTTTGTTTATATACTTGTTGTTTGTTTGCTTGTTATTTCCCTGGAAGCTAATTCACCTAATACAACTTCTCAGCGCTTCTGTGGATCACTAGTGATATCTGCATTGCTTACTGTACTTATTTCCTTGTTTCACTTGAAAGAAAGTTACTGTTTGTCATTTTGCATTTAGTTACTTGTATCACATTGCACTCAAGTTACCTGGCACTTGCTCACTAAAGCAATTATATAAGTCAGCACTAAAAATTAAAAGCACTACACCCTCACTCCCCACTGGCCCTTGTTTTCAATTAAGGATTTCCCAATATTATTCTAGCATGTCCAAAGGTCAGTTGTCAATCTCCTCTCCAGTCCAGCTGGTGAATCTGGGAATCTTGAGGCAATGTTATAACTGCCTCATGTACACAGACAACCCTCTCCTCCTCCCACATAACACAAATACTTGAGAGATGCAGCTATTTAGCCAAACTGGAGGCTGAGCTCTCTCAACTCAGGACTGGCAAGACCAGACAGGAGGAGAAGGCAACTACACACACCACAAAACCAGCCTCACATAATGCTACCACTCCACTGAATCAAACACATAAACACACAAAGACATACTGGAGGCTCTGAGTAAAATGTACCTAAACAGCAGAGGCCTCCAAAGGAGACTTTCAAACAAGTGCTACCTAGAGACACCCCAAAAGCAACACATAAACTACAAAAGCAGTGTGCAAAGCAGTCACAGCCCTTAAGGCCAAATACAACACCAAACATACTTGTCATAGGTGACTCCATAGTCAGACACACTGACGTCCCACTCACCAGGCTGAACAAGGAGAGGGTCACAGTAAGCTGCCTATCGGGCGCTAGAATCCGCCACATAACACAAGCACTGGTCACTCCACAGCAAGTACAAATATGACACAGTCATTGTCCATGCTGCTGTGAGCGACCTGAGACGTACCTCCCTGGACTGCATGAAAAGAGACATAGAGGAGCTCTCTGATTATGTAGCCCAGGCAGGTATGACCCTAACCCTGAGAAGTATCCTTCCTTCACCAAGAATGATGCCACAATATAGAGACAAGATGATCAGCTTTAACAATTGGCTTAATGTCTGGTGTCATTCAAAGGGGATCCAGTGTCTGTCTGCCTGGGATGACATGCTTGACAAGCCACGCTGCTTCGCAAGGGACGGCTTGCACCTGTCACCCTGGGATTCGGATATTGGCTAAGGCTCTTGCCACCCCATAGTGCCTTTTTTTAGGCAAGGGTCAAATTCTAAACCTACCACCCTAGAAAACAAAAATGGGAAGAAATTGAGGGTAATGCTGCTCAATGCCAGAAGTCTAAATCTCAAAATGCACGCACTCGAGGCCCTTCTCAGTATGGAGAACATCGATGTCTGTGCTGTAACTGAAACCTGGTTCAAGGCTCCTGAGAGCACCCGGCACTATTAGGTTTTACCTCATATCATGCGTTCGCCCCAAAACCTGGACCACTCCACAAAAGGAGGGGTGTATCCATATTCATAAAGGATACTCACACCTCCAGGTTGGTGGCAACGCATGAAGCTTCGGAAACCATCCAGGTGCAACTAACAATAGGCAAAACTGCTCTACAAATTGTAGCATGCTACAGGCCACCCTCTCAAACTCAGGAACCCCACACAGCCTTCCTGAAGACACTGGAGGGTATAAATGTATCTCCAAACACCATCATATTGGGTGACTTCAACTACCCGAATATAGACTGGGAACATTACTCAAGCCCTAACTTTCTAGCCCAACGGTTCCTGGAGTTCATAAATTCAAATGCCATGGAACAGCTAGTCACTGTTCCCACGAGAGGAGAAAATATACTAGATCTCATTGTCACAAACATGGGGACAAAATGCTCCACACCGCAAGTATATCCCTCATTGGTGAGATCTGATCATAAACTAATCTCACTGGAAATCCACATCCCGCCCCACCCCAAACAAAAGACCATAGTGAAGAACTTCTCTAAAGCAAACTTCACACTACTCAAGACTGGTGTGATATCCTTCAAGGCCCCTGAGTCAGAGGAAACCACAACCCAAGCTGCGGAAGCCCTTACAAATGCCTTCTATGAACACCTCCAGGACTGCATGGATCAGGCAATCCCAAATAAAACCAAGACTCTCTCCACAAAGGGCAAACGTCCAGTCTGGTGGACCCCAGCCATTAACAAACTTTACAATAAGAGGAGAAAGCTATTACATGATAGAACAAAATCCATAAAAGGGAAGTCACCCCTGATCATTATTAGTAAAAAATACGAGCACTCATAAAATCAACTAAGGCCAATTTTGAGAGAAAAATTGCCATGGATTCAAAGGACAATCATAAGGCCTTTTTCAGCTATGTTAGGAACCTGGGTGGAAATTCACAGATATGCTCAGAATTAGTCCAAAATGATACAAAAATCACTGAACCCACAGACATTGCCAACATACTGGCAGACAGGTTCAGTGCAAACTTCACCCCCTCTCCCCTAAAGGAGAGATAACTATCCCAGCCGAGTGTAGCCTCCCGGACATCTCAAATGTGCAGGTGAAAGCTGCTCTCTCTAAAGCTAAAAACACAGCATCAATGGGACCGGATGGTGTCCCCGGCTGTGTGCTACACGAGCTAAATGAGGAATTAAACCCGCACATAAAGCAGCTGTTTAATCTCAGCCTTACCACAGGATACGTGCCCAAGGAGTGGCGTACGGCAACTGTGGTCCCACTCCACAAAGGTGGCCTCACGGACCCTGGTAATTACCACCCCATAAGCTTAACAAGTCTAGTCTGCAAAGCTATGGAGAGGATCATAATGGAGCTCATAAACAAAGATATAGGGGACTTGCAGACATTGGACTCGACCCAGTTTGGCTTTGTCAAGGGAAGATCATGCCTTTTGAACTTGGTCGACTTCTTCGAAATAGTCACCAAGGCCATTGATGAGGAAAAGGCAGTCCATACAGCCTACCTTGACCTTGCAAAGGCTTTCGACACAATACCCCACTCGGGTATTGTAGAAAAACTTACCAGCTTAAATGTAAACCCATATGTCACAAGATGGGTTGCAAACTGGCTTAAGGACAGAACCCACAGGGTTAGAGTTGCTGGCGCTGTGTCAGACTCCAAGCCGGTCACAAGTGGTGTCCCACAGGGCTCGGTCCTTGGCCCCTATTGTTTGGCATCTACTTCTCAGAAGTACAGGCCAACATGGGAGGACTTTGGCTGACAAAGTTTGCAGATGACTGCAAACTGGGCGCCATAGTGGAAAGTGCATCGGACACGGATATCCTTCAGAAGGGACTCACGGAAACAGATAGCTGGTGCCAGAGCCATGGCCTGAAGTTAAACGCCAAAAATGTATAGTCATACCCTTGGGAAAAACAAGGTAACCCCAAGCTACCATATAGGTGGCAATCCACTAAGCACAGAAGAGGTTATCAGAGACCTGGGGACCCAGGTTGACAGTGGCCTTTCTTTTGACACTCACATTGCTAAAGTGGTTAGAAAGACCTTCTACATTGCCCACCTGATCATGAAGGATTCACATCCAGATCTAGTGAGGTCATTGTTCCCCTGTACTCTTCACTTATCAGACCAATGATCGAGTACAATGCCCCATTCGGGATGTATCTCACCCGACATCTGCAGCAATTGGAGAGACCCCAAAGTTCCTCACCAAAAGGATAAAGGGACTCCAAAATCTGTCATATGCTGCCAGATTGAAGAAACTCCAGCTCTATTCAGTCGCATACCGTCTGCTCTGAGGTGACATGTGCCTGACATACAAGGCCATGTCCATCCCGGAATTAATGGACATGCTCCACCTCAAAAAATCCAAATCCACCAAAACCACTAGAGCAAGCGACTTAAACCTTAGCACGGATATAAATAGGACGTGCTGGAGGGATAGATTTATCACTCAGAGACTCCCTATGCTGTGGAATAAAATCCCGGTCCATGTGAGGCAGAGCACCTCGCTGACTCTGTTCAAGAGAAATCTAGACCTGTGGATGGGAGATCGTAGGTTTACCCCGGGAATCATCTCTGGGTCACTGCTGGACAGAGGCACAACAAACTAATGGGCACAGTATTTTTTCATATAAGGGGTGGCGTAAGCCACAATAATTTGGGCTAGGCTTATAAATGCCTTAGGGCAGATAGCCTAGTATAAACCTATGAACCTATGGTATTACTGATATTATACAGAGAAATTGGGACATACTAACTGCTATGCCAGAACTGGGTAAAATAATAGGTGCATCTTCCAGTTTTATTTTTAAGAAATGCCCTAACCTGAAACAGAAGATGTGCTATAAGTAAATGCATGAAAAGAAGGACCAATCTACTAGAATTAAAGAAAATGTACTGTTCCATTCGATAATTGTGTTTTTGTAAATACATTGATCCTTCTGTTACTTTTGAGAATCCACACACAAAGCATATTTATAAATTTGATTGCTTTGTTACTTGTAACACAGAAAGTCTGGTTTATTTAGCTATATGCATGACATGCACTACTTTCTATATAGGTAAATCTAATAGAAAATTTAAGGAAAGAATTTCTGAATATATTGTGAAAATTAGAAGGAATATACTTACTAATTACTTGGCTAAGCATATTCATAACAATGGTACAGAAGATCATGCATTTACATTTAGAGTACAGGAGCGGCCCAAGATCAACTGGTGCCCTAGGCAAAAGGGCTCCACGGTGCCCCCTACCACACCACCTGGTGCCCCAATCCTAGTATACCTACACCAGATAAATTCTGGAAAAGCGCCCCTGCTAGAACGACACCCTAGGCGGCCGCCTAGTTGGCCTATGCCTAAGGCCGGCTATGAGTACTGCAAAGGATATTTTTAACATAAGAGGTGGTGATGTTCTAAATGTCACTAAACTAGCTGAATAGAGGTGGATTTTAAAACTCAGGCTGACCGTGCATCTGGGTTAAATGCATCAGTTAGCTTAAAACCTGTATTAAAACAAAAGCAAATGAAACTGAAGTGAATGTTGCTATTGACTGCTTGTATCTGTTGTGCTTTTTACGTTGCATGTGAATGCTATTTTTTATATGTGTTGCTGTGTCTTTAAACTTTAGGTTCTCTGTATAACAAGCTTAGCCCTTATTGGGTAATGGGATCATGTGCTGTATTTAAAAACTCTGTATTTGAACTGTGTTTTATATGCATTGAAGAAATGTTTTCTCAAAAGCTCTGTTATTTGTATTTGGATTAAAATAAGTAAGTTTTTTTATTTCTGGTGTTGAGATCCAGTTTTTATTGTTTTTACAAATCTTGATATACCCACAAACATTATTTAAGAAAGAAACTGTTTGCTTTTCTTAAATAATGTATTTGAATAAGGGTACTTCTTCAATCTTCTTCCATGTTCTCTCTCCTATACCGATGTATTGCTCATGCATATGGGACTTAGGTTCCCATGTTTGCACAATATATCAGTGCAGTGCAGTGTGGAAGAAGTAACGGAGGAAACAGAATCTCCACTGTTCTTTATTTTTCTAACATTTTTTTTAAATCAAACCATTTTTTTAATAAAGGACAGCACAAAAATATAAGAAAAATCAGTTGGATGTCTATGTGTTAAGTTTTGCAGAATGTACCTGATTTTTCTTGTGTTTTGCTCTGTCCCTTAACATATACCAATAGAAAGTCTGGCCACTGAAAGGTACTTCAGTGTCTGAACTTTTTTTCTATTGGTAAATGCATGATTTAGAATGGGTACAGTGGTTGGGTTGACCAATCTGCACATTTAGTTTTGAATAGTAATGAGCCTTTATTGCATAACTGCCCTAGTGCTACATATTTATTTGAGTCCCTTGTTAATGCCATTAGCAGAACAGGTGAGGACAGTCATATTTCATAACAAATACATGGATGCAAACTAGTCACGAGACCTACTTGCTGTTCAAGGGAAAAATTAAACAGATTTTTTTTTTATTCTTGTTCCCCTTTTTTGATTACGTAAAACACAAGGTTCTACTGTGAAACATAGAGCAGCAAAAACTCCAAACATCAGAAACACAGAAAACTAATGCCCAAGACATAAAAGGGCAAAAAGGTAAAGTGTGTTTTTTGCATCAGCAAATCTCCTGTACCTCTGATGTACAACCTGAACTTGTATATACCAATTTCATAGTTTCAACAACTCAAAAAAGCAGAAATCTCTCAAAATAAGGGAATTATTGCTGGTCCAGACTTAGGAGTCATACTGGAAGTGTGGAAACCAGAGAATAGTGCTGTGTTCTTAAACGCCTTCCACTTCCGACAAGTGATGCTTGAGGCATTTTACCTAAGCTACCTATAAACATACAAAGGGGGAAAAAACAATACATCTGCAGTCATTAAGTCGGTTACAGCCTTGTTATGCTAAGATATAAAGACAACATTTATCACATAATATTTTACTATGCTAAAAACATAAAAACAAAATAAAAAAATAATAAATTTCCTAGGTAGATAAATTAAGACATCCAAAAATTCTAGCTGAATGGAACAGTTGTTGTACACTTTGATATTGTTAGAAGAGGCATGTTATAAAAACTTTCCATTTTATTCAATTACTATTCAATTTTATCTCCCTGTATAAAAATGCTAGCATTTATCTTAGGAAATATTACTGTTAACTTCTAGTTCAATGGTAAAATGAAATCGAAGATTACCACTTACACAACAAATATTAGAAGACATTTTCCAGAGTGAAACTGTATACATTAGTATTCAGTGTGGTTGGAAAACCAGATGTTAAAGCTGTTCTGCTGATATTGTTTCATGGTCCACATATGTAACTTTATCAGCTTATTTCCAGTGAGGCTTAAGTGTTTTATTCATATCTAATTTTCATTCAGTAAAGTTAACTGTTCCACACACTGATTATGATTGTGTAATATTTTCTGCTACTCTATTCTAATTATGCCTGTTCCATTTAACTAAATACTCCAGCCACTGCTTGTGATTTAGTCATCTTTCTATATTATTCAAAATTATGTTCTTCTGCATAACAAAATATGTCTATCAGCTTTAACAAATGTTAACTGCTGAAAATAAATACAGAAGTCAATGTTTCCCATGTTATTTGCGGTTGTAAAGCAGTTTGGCTCATGATGTCATAGCCTGTGTTTTGTAGCCTTAGTAACTTCATATTGAATGTGATTTAATTGAAAGTTTTTGCAAATGTACTTATCTAAAATTGCATTCTTTTTCAAGGCTTAGGTGAGTAATGGAGTAATTTCCTTATTACAAGTAATACAGTATATACCTTTAGCAATCCCAGAATACACCCTTGTATTCAGTTTACCAGTTGTCTTGCTCTGGTTGCTTTATTGCCTCAAACTGGCTTCCAACCTGCTTTATTGCCAGACATCATTACTATTGAAATTGACAGAAACAATCTGGTAAAATAAAAAACAATGATATTTATATTGATTTTTTTCTTTCTATCATTCTTTTCTGATGGGTTAGAGATTGATATGGGGGTTGAGGGTTAGTATAATGGTTAATGTGTTTGCCACACAGATACAAGGTACAGGGTTTGATTCTCGGCTTTGAAAGGGAAATTGGAAAGCCTTAAAATGGTCCACAAGGGTAGCTAATCTTACATATGAAGCTGGTGCCTGCCTTCTTTGTTCATAGTTTGATAGATAGCGTTTAAAACTAAAATCTAATCTAGAATGGCTATGGAACAGGGAGTTCTTATTCTTCAGTTTCAGTATGGTCTTCTTCACCTGACACCATTGCCTCAACAGTGCTTACATGCCCTGCAGTCTTTTTTATAAGTAAAATTAGAGTAATAATACCACAGTATAATCCTAAATCCCACAACGTAGTTGTCTTCTCAGTAGAGGAGAAGAGAGGTGAGATGGTCTATTGTGCAATAAACTACATAGGCTTCAAATTCATGTTCATTGGCCCTCAATGACAATGCACCATGCCAGCAGACTAAAGCACTATTAATCAAGACATACTGTTAAAACTGTTCATGGCACAGCTGACCTCATTAGACATAAAACTAATATCTCCAGAAGGAATAGTAATCTTCCATGTGATCAATTTTTATACTTCAGACTATGTCACATCCCTTGAAAGTGCTGACTAAACCACTGAAGTTTAGACCTAAAAGACAACTGCGCAAATGACTTCTACTAATCAGTATCATATTGATGCTCACTTTATTTTTCCAGAATTATTTTTCTCAGATAGAAAGTTAGATGACTTGGTATTATATGAACAGGCATTGTTAAAATATGTTTACAGGTTTGAATTTCAAGCTTGTGATCCACTGATCTCCATTTGGCTGACATACCCTCATATCTGTATTTCTCATTTCAAATGAAAATTGCCAAGTGATTTTTTATTGGTAGAGATATGCACTGTATAACCAGGATTAGCCTGGTTTCCTACTCCAGACTGATGCCATGTCTCAAACCATTCCCTCTTTTTCCATTGGTTATATTTAGTTTAGCAGTAGGTTACCCAAGCTGATGTTACCTCCATGGGCTGTGTGCTCCAGACACAGTGTTTCTGAAAGAAGCATGTCTAAGTTTGCCTTAAATAAACAGACGCAGAGCAATACTCACAAGAGCACACAATTACAGTAAGACCCTTAACCTGTTAGTACTGTTATGCAACCTTATATTATATTTGAAAGAAACATATGAAACTTTTGTAAAAGCAGAAGGTGTTTCATTAAATATGTACAAAAAGAGCTAGTCTGTAATTGGATGTATCAGCGACACATATAGTGTCACAATTATTTCACTAGGTTATCCTCATACTCACTTTAGTATTTGATAAGCAGGGTCATTAACTGCGTTATCATAGAAGAAACATGTTAAGAAAAGTTAAGATTATCATCTTGAAATGTACCTAATTCACAAATGACTCTGTTATGTATGTATGACCATCAATTTAATCTGCAGGTTTTCTCCCACTGTGTTGTAATGCATGCATTCCTAATATGTGTGCTGCATGTGGGTGGAGGCTCCTGTCAACACTGGATCACAGAGTAAGAAAAGTGTATTTATATTTCCTGAGCAGTAGAATATCTCCCATAATCCATTAATGTGAGCTGTGCAATTCAAATTCATTTCTGTACTGTATTAAAAGTTCAAGGATCCACAGGGGTGAAGAAGAAAAAGTGCTTGATTTTGTTGGAAAAGTAAGTCTTTCATTTTCTCAGAATTTGCATGGCATCTTCTGAAGCTTAGACTATACTAGTACCAGTGGAGTGAAGGTCTACAACATAAATGAGGATACTGCTAACTTGCTATATATACATGAAATGTGACGCAGGTCTTGTAATATGGTTTTCTTTTTTTTTTTTTTTTGTTCTCTAGTATCAATTTCATGTTCCATTTAGTAATGTCTATTTTTTTTCTTTTGGGCCTACAATAATGTCAACAGAGACATGAAGTATGCCCCAGTACTTACTTTGTCCTCAGGATTTGCTGCCTTTCTTTGCACCTCATCTGACAGTTATTTACCTGAACAGCAGCCTAACCCTTCTTCTCTCTGCACCTTACCTGGCCCTGAGATGTTGACTAGGACAGCATTTCCACATTCAGTACTCTGCTTTCTAAGTAAGTTACCCAGTGCACATGAACATGTATGTTTATAGGATCAGCCCCAACTAACTGATCCAATGTAACCAAACTCCCTGGCATACAGTCTATATATCAAACAACGCCCAACTCAGTGCTATCTCAACTCAATAAAAAGCATTTTGGATGAAGCATCAGTCATATCCCTACTATTTGGTTATACTAACTCCAAGGTCATGCAACCACAGAAACACGGTATATATGTTTATATGTACTCGACTGTCCTCTACTCCATGGTAGCACAACCTTTCTACCCATAAAAACAAAGAGCTACCAAGTAGAAAATACAGAAGAGAAGCAGTGAAATAAACGTCACATCCTACTAAGGAACGAGGGTACGCATTGGTCTCTGACTGTGCTGCATGTATTCAAAACCTTATGGTAAGACCAGACTTTCAACAGCACTGGCACTCTCTAAACATTTATATGGAATCAGACCTGGAGACAATGGACTTTGACAAAACATATACATATAATTATTATTTGTCTTACAGTTCATGCAGCAATTTTTGTGTCCCGATCCTCCCATTCCTCGCTGCTCTCTTCTGTCACCACACTCATTCTCCACTATCTATCATAACCCAAAAATTCTTTGTTCTCTTTCACCTGATTTGTATTCCACTGCCTAAATGGAACCAGTGTCCTTCAATCCCTTATCTCAGGCTTAGAGAAATGCTTCATTCTGCACAACTTCTTTAATGTTTCACCTTCACTGGGTTTAGCTGCGCATTTACATTTAACCAGCTTCTCCCTTTTAGCAAGCAGCATCTGTGTTAGCATGACATAAAAAAATGAATTATTTATTGTGACTTATATTTTATATGTCTGTTATATTGACTGGGTATTGTTTTATTTGATACAGGCTACTTTTATTATGAATGTACACTTGAGGATGATGTTTATTTGACTCAGTAGCTGTTGGTGTATACACTTAGGTATGGTGTTGATTAACTTTCCTGATTTAGAAAGTATTATATTTATTATCTGCTGTTTATATTCACAGAACCACTGAAAGAGCAAGTGTTCTTGCTTTGTCAAACCTGTATGACAGCAAATGTTTAGTTATACCAGTAAATTATGTAATATACAGTTAACTAAAAGCAGTGATGTTTTAGTCCCTGTGTGTGTGTGTGTGTGTGTGTGTGTGTGTGTGTGTGTGTGTGTGTGTGTGTGTGTGTGTGTGTGCATGTGTGTGTGTGTGTGTCTGTGTGTGTGTGCATGTGTGTGTACAAGTGTGTGTATGTGTCTGTGTGCATGTGTGTGTGTGTATGTGTGTGTGTGTGTGTGTGTGTGTGTGTGTGTGTGTGTGTGTGTGTGTGTGTGTGTGTGTGTGTGTGTGTGTGTGTGTGTGTGTGTGTGTGTATATATACGATATGCTATTACAAACATATGTATACCATGTGAACATGAAGTGCCAATACAGAAACTAAAAGATAATTCAGTTTAAGGGAAAGAGGCAAAAACAATATCCAAAACAAGACATACCTCCTGGTGATATACAGAGGTTGGGGACTTTCTCACATTCCTATCTACTGTATTGCATTTGATTTAATGAAATGTGCTAGACCTCAGAATGAAAGGAAATGACTTTGAGGGCTAGAAGGATTATTCACAAAGAAAGCCACAGTTATTCCTATGCATTGGGTCAATAACTGGGGACTAAGGTATTACCGAAAGAGGAAGTGAGTTATGGACACAAGATTTGAAAGCTAGTATTTTGGATGGCCCTCTGGTTAGGAAGCTTATTCCAAAAAAAAAAAAAAGAAAATAATTTTCTGGAAATAGCAAGGATTAACTAAATGGGATTGAAATGTGTAAATTCCAAATTGCACAAAGAGCTGATAATTTAGATCTGTTATCATTTGATATATTTTACTTTTTACAATAAAAAACAAAAAAGTGCACTCGGGAACCACAGCGGATAAAATCAACACTTTTTATATGCAATGTTCTAGGATAAGCACTTTCACAAAATAAAAACCTTTCGCTTCATTAGATCCATTTTCTAAAAAACATCCAATACCTTAAATAGAAAACGTAGCCCAAGCAACATCACAAATAAAAAACACCCCCCTTTTCCAATTAAACTTACAAGTCATACAATCTACCATAAATAAAATATTTACATACATCCGACATAAGTGAAAATTAAAACACTTACAAAGTTGCATAAAAAATATTAATATATGTCCATATCAAAAAAATCTTTATTATATTTACATATTTGAATATAAGACTGATGTACTTCACCTGGATAAAATACATGATTTTAAAACTGGTTTCAGTGGGACATTTTCATTCAAGCCTCTTCCTTTATAGGCTTGCATCCTTACTATCCATTCTAAGTCCACTGTCTCAGTATGATTCCTAAAGTCCCTAATCTAGGTGTCAAAAAAGTTCTATCTATTATCGGAATTTAAACTGATGATCTTCATCTCTTTCTATCTCATGTTTAGCTAGGGCATTTGAATTATACCTAATATTAACACTATATAAATGTTCCCTTATACGCTCCTTAAATTTACAATTACTTTTTCCAATATCGAATGTATAACACTTCACACAATGAGCAAGGTATATCATGCCCTTTGTGTTTTGAAGTAAAACTCACAATTAGTGTCCAAATTAACAAAGCTAATACTTGTTTCTATATAGTGGCAATATCTACATCTACCACAAGGTGTGGTCCCAGGTTCAGCCCTCAATGTCTGTTCTCCATTCATTTTATCAGGGTAACACAATACTCTTTTCAAATTTTTTTATTTTTAAAAACAAATGCCGGTTGTGTCCCTACAATGTCCTTGATCTTATTATCTGTTAAAAGTACTGACCAGTGTTTCTTGATCAGATCAATAATCTTATTTATATCACTACTGTGCTGTAATGGTATACCCAAAGATCAATTTCCTCTTGGTGTGGGTATATCATCAGTCATGTTCGAAATTTTCGAAAAAATATGGTTTCCCTCTAGTGGATCTAAGCTGGACACTGGATCTAAGTCCTGTGTCCACCTCTCTCTCCTCTTATAACCTCTCGCAACAAACTGTTTCCTAAGTGTGATAAGCTCACTATCAAAATTCAATTCATTTGCATTGAGCCTAGAGGCGCACATACCTTGCCCCTTCACAATGTTGTGAAAAATATGGGAGGGGAGGGATGCATACTAGTGCGATGTAACAAGGAATATCTATAGCATTCCTTTGTGAATAATTTCGTGTAAAATGAAAAATCAGGTAGCCTAATAACCTTGATATCCAAAAATTCAATGTCTGTGCACGAGTAATTCACAGAGAATTTCAGAAAAGAAGTAGTATTTTGTAAGTACTTCACAAAATCAAGTAACTCATTCTCATTACGTGTCCATAACATATAAACGTCATCCACAAATCTATTGTAGAGACTAATGTATTTTGAAAGATCATGTATCCCAAAGACATTATCAATTTCCCACCCGGGGCAAGACCATGTTGGCGTAGCTATGGGCACAAGATGTGCCCATAGCTACGCCAGAGTTCTGTAGATAATAGGCTCCATTAAACAGGAACATGTTGTGTTCAAGTATCATCTCAATAAATAAACAAATCCGATCTATATCCTTGCTATCATAGTCACTATGTAACTGCAAATAACTATTAACATATTCAATCCCAACATTGTTACGAATAACAGTGAATAGGGACTGAACGTCCATCATCACCATTAAACAATCATGGGGTACATCCACTAAGTGTACATGATCATATAGATTCTGTAAAAACTGCTTAGACTCCTGCTGTACTATCTGTGACCTATTCAAAACTGATCTCAGCTTCTTTTCAACATAAATAGAAAGGCATTCAGTTAGCCACCCCACCCCACCCCCACCCCCGCTACAATCGGCCTAAAAGGAGGTATCTGTAAATTCTTATGAATCTTAGGCAGGCTGTGAAAAGTTGGAACACAAGGTGAATCAATACTAAAATAATTAGCTAACTCAGCAGAAATGTAATCATTCATAGTGCAATCCTATGTAGTACTATGTACCCTATTAATCATATCTTGGATATCCATAAGAGTAATAGGCATATAAGTGGTAGTATCATTCAACATAGCAGTAATAGTGTCAAAATAGTAGCATCTATTCATTACAACAATTGCCCCACCTTTATCGGCAGGGCGAATCACAATAGAACAATCATTACTCAAAACATCCAATGCCTTCCTCTCATCCGATGATAGATTAGAAAAAGACCGTAGTCCTTTCTTATTATTATTCACAACATTATGTAGAGCATCCTCACATAATTTAATAAGTGGGTGGTTATGTGGTACAAACATACTAGGCTTCTTAAATAAACTGCCAGGTATAGAAGCCTCATTTGGAAATATCAATCGAAGCATAATACTCCTACTAAATAATCTCATATCAATAATGGCACCAGCAATATCCACTCTACTTGCTGGAATAAATGAAAGGCCCTCCCTAAGACAGATTCTTCTGAACCCAAAAGAACTCTGTCAGAAATGTTAGAAATGAAGAGTTTGTCACATTCTGCAAACATACGATGGATATAGGAGGCAACAGAACTCTGAAGAAAATGTGGCAAAGAAAGAAAATGGATCTGATGAAGTGAAAGGTTTTTATTTTGTGAAAGTGCTTATCCTAGAACATTGCATATTAAAAGTGTTGATTTTATCCTCTGTGGTTCCCTACTGCACTTTTTTGTTTTTTATTGTAAAAAGTAAAATATATCAAATGATAACAGCTCTACATTATCTACTCTTTGTGCAATTTGGGATTTACACATTACAATCCCGTTTAGTTAATCCTTGCTATTTCCAGAAAATTTTCTTTTTTGGAATAAGCTTCCTAACCAGAAGGCCATCCAAAATACTAGCTTATTATATAATATTGTTGGTGGATGTGCATTCGTATTTATCTGGGTCCAGTGGAGGTGCTGTTTGATTTGTGATATATTTTACTTTTTATTTATATTTGTTAACCAGATAGGACATTGATAACTACTGACTAATTTCCGTCTTATCCCAAGTAAAGTAGAAGTAAAAGTTTACAAAGAAGTACAATGTAACAGTATAGAGAAAACTGCACTGAACAGATACAATAAACGATAGAGAGAGCATTAATTGCAGTGCAAATAACATATTAACAAAGTAAGCATTATAGCATACCAAGAAGCTGAAGTTATATACACTTATATACAAATGTAGCAAATGACAGTTACACGTTTAAGCAAATTACCATCAGAAGATCTAAACCTGGAGGAAAATTGACAGATGAGGACTGAGGGAGATTGAGTAGGGGATTATATAATGTTCCCAGAGAGATGGTATTGACATTTGCATACCTTGGTAAGGTGGGCCTTTAATTTAGACTGAAATTGTGAGTTGGGGGGTGCATCTTTTATAATGGGGGGAGCAAATATTGGGTCAAGAACAGAGAATCAGTGGTAATAAAAGTTGATGATGGGAGCTTATAATGAAGGAGCACTTATCATGGTGCCTGATGATACTGTTTGTTGCAGTACTGATATGCGTACTTAACAGCCACAGATGATCTAAGGTATACTTAATAATACTTAACAAGGTAAAGACAGTGCACCCTTGGATAATGTAGCAATGCTTCAATAAGGGAATGGGTTCTACAATCTGTATGGACCTATGTGAGAACTGTAGTCAATCACTAAGGAGTTCCAGAGTAGCAGTCTCAGGCAAGAAGATACAAAGCTGTCAAATAAGTAATGGAAGGATGTATAGGGGACAGCCAGAAGTATTAGGAGGGACAGTGTAATGAAGAACTTACATATAGGATTATCACATTTGGAGTACCTGACTCCCAGTAAGCTCTGTAGGGATAAATGAAAGCACATTCCAGGTGTTGAAGATGTAGTGATATGAAAGCAAATGTTATACACATGTTCTGTTCCTGCACAAGGGCAAAGATTACATGGAAATAAGCTAAGTGCATTTGGAAGAACATTTTTGGTAAATCTCTTCACTTCTCTCGAGAAGATTTTGTCTTGGCTCTGAATGATCAGCAATCTGACTGTAACAATAAATAGTTACAGATTAAGAAGGCTCTGACCTGCTTATTAACTGTACTTTGGCTAGAGAGCAGAAAACTAAAACAAACACATTTTAGAAGGAAAATTAAACCAAATGATGGAACAACTTGCTAACAGAATTTTTAATCAAACTTTACGTTTTCAGAATAGGGTAATTTTATAAAAGATCTATTGCTGACATTTTTCTTGTGTTGACAGGTAATGAATGATCTCTTGGAGAATCAAGCAAACTTATGAATGCATGTATCGATTTTATAGTTTTTCATTTTCTAAAAGTTATGATTAAATTTACTTTCTGAATCTAGAATTAAAGAAAAACAAGAGCAATTCTAAAACAGGTACAGTAGTGTTATAAAAATTTGAACACCAATGCACTAATACATTTAACTGTATGCATCTGCCTCATACAGAAATAATATAGTAAAAAGTCTATGTTATAGAATCCATAAGCTGACAACTGACAAGACAGGAAAGTTGTTTGACTTGAATCTTTTGAAAATAAATTTAGATAGAGGGATTATCCCATTTGGAATATTCCAGGATATTATGACTCAGAACGACCAAAGGCAATGGAATTAAATACAACAAATTGTTATAAAAGTGGTAGGCAGCTATGGCTGTAACATGTAAAGACATTTTGAGAAATAATGAGTGAACCAGCATTTATTAGTAAAAGGACAAAAAATGTAAAGGATTTTTTTTTTTGAAAGAAGTAATGATGGCATGAGGGTTTTGTATAAGTCTAGATGACAGGGAACTTTACCGTGCATGGCATGCAATATGTGTAGGTTCATAATGTACACAAACAGTTTTTATTGCATGAATACATGTAAGATCTGTGCTTCTTCTTTATTTTATATGTGGTTCTAAGTATGCGGTGTGTGCAGCTGTGTGCTGTAACTGTGAATTGTTTTATATAGGAAACAAACTGAAAGAAAACTAGAAATATAGTCGATAAGTACACACATACTATAAAAAAGAAATAATTAATTTAAGGCTCTGCGTAAATGCAGTAAAATTTATAGGCTTTAAAAGATTTTTTATATTTTGGACCATGTAGCTGAAAACCAGAGGGGTGGAGACAGAGGGTCAGTTAGAGGCCAAAGACTTTGAATGGCATATAGTATTAGATGCCTAATCGCATGCTTTAATGGGAGGATGGCTTACTGCATTAGCAAATTTCAAATCCATCTAGAAGAAGAAAAATGTAAAATGCTTTAAATGATGTTTTATATGAAATTTTAAATAGATCATTTATTAAAGTTTAAATGTTTTATTTGACTCCGAACTGAATGGCATTTGATCATTTAATGAAGGTGGAGTATGAATGGTATTGTCTGACTGGTTTGAACTTTATGTTGAAGTCTTTTAAAAGTGCTGTAAAGATTAACTCTTATCACGGGTCTATAATTTATTATTAAATCTCACTTTTAATCCACATCCAAGTGTTTTTTTCGGTTCGCCTTTTTTCATGGTTACATTTTGCAGGGAATAGATACAATATGAAATTAGTTGAATAAAAGGGATCCTCTTCTCCATTAAGAGAGAAGGAAAAAAAAAACATCTATTTTTCTAAATGGCAATGCCTTCTCAGTAGATAGCAAATTAGTGTGTATTGTCTGATATAGAATAAACATGTGTGCCTAAATCCTTTTAAATGGATGGTTGCTGGGTACTATCTATTAATATTTAGTGGGTGCTAATATTTTAAGGTTTGTTTAATCCTCTGTGAGGAAGACTTCATAACAAATAAGTTGTGAACCAAGCTGAGTGACCTGCAATTGATCCACATAGTTACTATGCTTTGGTGAGTGGTTCTGCAACTTACACACAATCAGCCTGTTGTTTCTGTGGAGAAAGAAAGTGGTCATTCTAAGGCCAGGTGAGAGCCCTACAGCCCATTTGTACCTGCTGGGCAAGCTCTGTTTTCCCATTAGTTCTCCCAGTGGAGAGAGTAAGATGGTTGGGATACAGCCGGCTTGCTGGCCCTGCGAGGTGGCCTACCCCTCAGTGGAGTGCTTCCCCATGGTACTTCACCATTAGGAATTTGCCTCTATATGCTGATTCCTATGTTCCATGCATCTGCACAATAAGAACACAAGCTCTCCATGCCCATGCTTTATGGGCATAATACCTAGAGCTCCCACTAGGTGTCACCCACATGGTGACCCAGAGCAGCCTCCCCTCCTCAACAGGATGAACAAGCTTGCAGAAACCTCTCATTTCCATCCTCCCCAGTCAGCACTTACTAATGTTTCAAATTTCTTCCAAAAAATATTAAAAACGTAACAGTTATGCCATGAGTTAAATCTGCTAAGACTACATCTTAATGGCCAACATGTTTAGTCTTTATCAATATATTATTAGTATAGAGAAGTAAAAATAAGTAAAACAGTATAAGAGAGTGTTGCAGCAGTTAGTCGTGCATCTCACTTCTCTTTGTTCAATGGTTCAGATTCTCACTGTTCCTGTATGAGTGTTCACTGGATGCTGCAATTTCTACCCAATCGAAAGGACTGTGATTAGATGATTTGGTGAGCTTTTAAATTATCCATAGTTAAAAGTGCAGAGTGTGTGTGTGTGTGTGTGTGTGTGTGTGTGTGTGTGTGTGTGTGTGTGTGTGTGTGTGTGTGTGTGTGTGTGTGTGTGTGTGTGTGTGTGTGTGTGTGTGTGTGTGTGTGTGTGTGTGTGTGTGTGTGTGTGTGTGTGTGTGTGTGTGTGTGTGTGTGTGTGTGTGTGTGTGTGTGTGTGTGTGTGTGTACCATGTGAGAGTGAGGGCTCATTAGTGGAATGTGCTACAGTGGACTGGAATTGGTTCTCTATTCTGCGCCTCTTGCTTGCCAGGATAGGGTCTAGTTCATAGGTTCATAGGTTCATACTAGGCTATCTGCCCTAGGGCATTTATAAGCCTAGCCAGAGTGTGTTTGGCTTTCGCCACCCATTTTAAATTAATTTTGCTATGCCCTTTTTTGTGGTTAGTATACTGTGCCTCTGTCTAACAGTGACACAGAAGTGATACCCGGGGTAAACCTACGATCTCCCATCCACTCATCAAGATTCCTCTTGAAGAGAGTCAATGAGGGACTCTGCCCAACCTGGCCTGGGATTTTATTCCAGAGTGAAGGGAGCCTCTGGGTTATGAATCTGTCCCTCCAGCATGTCCTATTTATTTCAGTGCTGAGGTTCAAGTCTCTCGAGCACGTAGCTCGATGGGATTTGGATTTTCTGAGGTGCAGCATGTCCATTAATTCCGGGTTGGACATGGCTTTATACGTCAGGCACAGATCACCTCTGAGCAGGCGGTATGCCACTGAGTAGAGCTGGAGTTTCTTTAACCGGCAGCATATGGCATCTGTTTGAGCCCTTTGATCCTCTTGGTGAGGTACTTTTGGGGTCTTTCTAGTTGCTGTAGGTGTCTGGTAAGGTACATCCCAAAAGGGGCATTGTACTCAATTATGGGCCTGATGAGGGATGAGTAAAGAGGCACGATGACCTCCCCTGATCTAGATGTGAATCCCTTCATGATTAGGTGGGCTATATAAAACGTTTTTTTAACCACTTTGGCCACGTGGTTGTCAAATGAGAGATTGCTATCAACTTGGGTCCCCAGGTCCCTAATGACTTCTTCTGTACTTAATGGATTACCACCTATGTGGTAATTTGTGGGCACTTTGTTTTTGCCAAATGGGATGACTATACACTTTTTGGCATTTAGCTTGAGGCCATGGCTCTGGCACCAGTTGTCTGTTTCTATGAGGCCCTTTTGGAGGATGCTTGTGTCAGCTGGAGAGTCGATTATGGCACCCAGTTTGCAGTCATCTGCGAACTTGGTCAGCCACAGTCCTTCCGTGTTGGCCTGTACCTCTGAGAAAGATATACCGAACAAGAGAGGTCCCAGGACTGAGCCTTGTGGGATGCCACTTGTAACTGGTTTGGAGTCTGACATGGCTCCAGCAATTCTAACCATGTGGGTTCTGTCCTTGAGCCAGTTTGCAACCCCATCTAGTGATATAGGGGTTTATATTTTAGCTGGTGAGCTTATCTATAATGCCCGAGTGGGGTATTGTATCGAAGGCTTTTGCAAGGTTCAGGTAGGCTGTGTGGACCACCTTCCCCTCGTCAATGGCCTTGGTGACTGTTTGAAAAAAATCAACCAGGTTTAAGAGGCAGGATCTGCCCTTAACAAAGCCAAACTGGGTAGGATCCAGTGTCTGTAGGTCCCCAATATTTTTATTTATGAGGTCCATGATGATCCTTTCCATAGCTTTGCAGACCAAGCTAGTCAGGCTTATGGGGCGATAGTTTCCAGGATCTGTTGAGGCACCACCTTTGTGGAGAGGGACCACTGTTGCTGTACGCCACTCTTTGGGTACATATCCTGTAGTAAGGCTGAGATTGAACACTAGTTTTATGTTTGGGTTTAGCTCTTCTTGGAGTTCATGTAGGACGCAGCCTGGGACACCGTCTGGTCCCACTGATGCTGTGTTTTTTGCTTTGGAGAGGGCAGCTCTTACCTGAACATCTGAGATGTCAGGAGGGCAGCACTCTGCTGGGATAGATATTTGCCCTTTTGGTGGGGGGGGGGGAGAAGTTTGCGCTGAACCTGTCAGCTAGGATGTTGGCAATGTCTGTGGGTTCGGTGTATTTTTTGTCATTTTCAACTAATTCTGAGCATATCTGGGAATTCCCACCCAGGTTCCTAACATAACTAAAGAAAGCCTTGTGATTATCCTTAGTGTCCTGTGCAATTTTTCTCTCGAAGCTGGCCTTAGATGATTTTGAGTGCCCTTCTATTGTATAGTTTGTTTATAGCTGGGGTCCATCAGACAGGACGTCTGCCTTTGGAGGATTGGGTCTTGGTTTTATTTGGGATTGCATGATCCACACATTCCTGAAGGTGTTCATAGAATGCGTTTATAAAGGATTCTGCGGTCTGGTCCGTATTTTCCACAGGCCCGGGGGCTTTGAAGGATTCCACCTCAGTTTTGAGGAGTGTGAAGTTTGCTTTAGAGAAGTTTTTCACTGTGGTTTTCAGGGCAGGGGGTGGAGTCGGGATGTGAATATCCAGTGAGATTAGTTTATGGTCTGATCTTACCAGTGAGGGATACATTTCTGGTCTGGAGCATAGAGTCCCCATGTTGGTGATGATCAGGTCCAGTATGTTTTCCCCTCTTGTGGGAGTGGTAACAAGTTGTTCCATAGCATTTGAGTTTATAAATTCTAGGAACCTTTGGGCTAGGGTGTTGGAGCTAGAGTAATGCTCCCAGTCTATTTTTGGGTAGTTGAAGTCGCCCAATATAATGGTGTTTGGAGAGACCTTCATATTTTCCAGTGTTCTCAGGAAGGCCGAGTGGGGTTCTTGGGTTTGGGAGGGTGGTCTGTAGCAGGCTATAAACTGGAAGGCAGTTTTACCCACTGTTATTTGCACATGGATAGTCTCTGATGCTTCGTGCTGTGCCACCAACCTGGAGGTGTGGGTATCTTTGTCGAATATTGATACTCCCCCTCCTTTTGTGGTTTGGTCCAAGTTTTGGGGCCAAAAAGCATGGTATGAGGTATAACCTGGTAGTGCTGGGGTGCTCTCAGGAGCCTTGAACCAGGTTTCTGTTACTGCACAGATATCGATGTTCTCCATGCTAAGGAGAGTTTCGACTGTGTGCATCTTGAGGTTTAGAATTCTGGCATTGAGTAGCATTACTCTTAGTTTCTTATCCCTTGTGATACCTATGGAGGTGGGTTTGTCTTTTGAGCCTTGCCTAAAAAAGGCACTATTGGGGTAGCAACAGCCTTTGCCAATATCCGAAAGCCCAGGAGTGACAGGTGCAAGCCATCCCTAGCGAAGCATCGTGGCTTGTCGAGCATGTCATCCCAGGCTGACAGGCATTGGATCCCCTTTGAATGACACCAATACTTAAGCCAATTGTTGAAATTGATCATCTTGTCTTCATACTGTGGCATCATTCTTGGTGAGGGTAAGATGCTACTCAAGGTCAGGGTCATACCGGCCTGGGCTACATGCTCAGAGAACTCCTCTATGTCTCTTTTCATGTAGTCCAGGGAGGTACGTCTCAGGTCATTCACACCAGCATGGACAATGACTGAGCCATATTTGTACTTGCCTTGGAGTGACCTGAGTGCTTGTGTTATGTGGCGGATCCTAGCGCCCGACAGGCAGCTCACCATGACCTTCTCCTTGTTCAGCCTGGTGAGCACGGCGTCAGTGTGCCTGACGATAGAGTCACCTATTACAAGTGTATCACGTGTGTTGTTTAGCCTTAAGGGCTGTGACTGTTCGGCACACTGGCTTTGTGATCTATGTGTTGCACGTGTTTTGTTTTGGGGTAGCGGTGGCTTGGGTGTCTGCTTTGGAGGTCTCTGCTGCTTAGGCAGATTTTTATTTAGAGCCTCTGAGTATGTTTTTGTGTGTTTATGTGTTTGGTTTGCTGTCGTGGTAGGTCTATGTGATACTGGAATTGTAGTGAGTGTGGTTTCCTTCTCCTCCTGACTGGTTTCGCCAGTACTGAGTTGAGAGAGCTTAGCCTCCAGTATAGCTATATAGTTGGATCTCTCACATGTGCTGGAATTTGTTGGGAGGAGGAGAGGGTTGTCTGTGTACATGAGGCAGTTGTAACATTGCCTCAAGATTCCAGATTCACCAGCTGGACCGGAGAGGAGATTGACAGCTGACCTTTGGACATGCTAGAATAGTATTGGGAATTCCTTTATAGTTGAAAGAAAAGGGCCAATGGGGAACAAGGTACTCAAGGGGAGTTTGTGAGGGTGTAGTGCTTTTAATATTTTAGTGCTGACTTATATAATTGCTTTAGTGAGCAAGTGCCAGGTAACTTAAATGCAATGTGTTGCAGGTAACTTAAATGCAAAAACGACAAACAGTAACTTTCTTTCAAGTGAAACAAGGAAATAAGTACAGTAAGCAATGCAGATATCACTAGGGATCCACAGAAGTGCTGAAAAGCCGTGTTTTAGGTGGAATTAGCGTTTCTGGGAAAAAACAAGCAAACAAACAACAAGCATACAAATAAAGCTAGATTCAGCAGGCCTGGATCTAGTCTATGCTACAGCAAACAAGGTGCACCAATTTCAGTAAGAAACAGTTAAAATATGCAGGCACTATAAGCCTTTAACCAGAAATTCCCAGCTCAGAAGGGCAGAGTCCAGCCTCTCCTCCCACAAGAGTGCAGACCACGAACCTTCTTAATGTAAAATAACTGGCCTGAAGCCCAAGTGCTTAAACCAGAACTAATACACTTTTAGAATAACAGACACTGAGCCCTCAATCAGCAGTTACCCTGCTTTCCTCACTAGGATAAAGCAGATACTAGAGAATGAATGAATGAATGCATGAATGAATGAATAAACAAACATAAAAGAAGTGGAAAATAATAGAAGGTAGAAAACATGAGACTACAAAGAAAATAAAGGGAGAAATACTGATGTATCGTACAAAATAAAATAAATGAACTTTAGGTTAATGAGACCAATTGTGATATCCTGGAAAGCCATACATAAATTGAAAACAGTAAGCGGTTAAGACCTGAACTTTATTTTGTCAGAATTGGAACATACTTATCAACAGTCTTCAAAAGTCAAATTAAAAATATTCATTTAAAAAAAGCTTCATGTTTAACCAAAATATTTTGGTCAAGTTTTAAAGGCATTTGTACCATTCCAATAACTAGGAAGGGCATTTGTAAAACTGAGCATGTTTTTAAAGTGAGGCTGTAACTTCTACAGATGATTAATTGCCTTTCCCTTAGCTTGGCTCTGTGGTACAGAGGGATGGATGCCTGACCATGACTCAGATGTGCAGTGTGATAAATGCTTGGTGATGCACACAAACTACCCTCATTGTTGTGATTTGCAAAACTCTTATAACTGCTGATGAAGCCACTAAAAAAAACTCTTAAATTTAGTGTGATATCCTGTTAATATCCCACCGGACTGCCACCAATTATGTGACATCTAGTTAATATCCAATCAGACTGCCACCAATATGTGACATCCCCCACTTAAAACCTGAGTCAGTAATTAAGGAACCTCAATCCTCACTACTGATGGGATCATAACAGAAAATGCCAAAACACAGAGGACAGGGCACACAAGAGTGACATTCTACAATTTCCCTTAAGAGCAAAACAGGAACATGCTCTATTTCCTGGGACTGGACTATATACCTCTGTCCACCCCAAATGTATTCCATTATTATACACCTCAGAGCAAAGTAAGTTTTTAAGACCTTTAACTCACTCACACTTAAAAATAAATTCAAATCTCACACACTCAACCACTTATGGGAAGCCTGACACAGATTTCCTGTTGCGTCCTCTCCCCAGCGTTGTTGTTGTGTCTTTCGGCTTTTCCCGGTTAGGGATCACCACAATGGAACTCCAGTCTGCTAATGATTGGCAGTAGATTTTTATGTGCCGAGTTGCCAGCCCTGACACACAACCTTCAACGAAGGTATGCCCATTCACGCACGTCTCCACACAGAAGACACTCTAGCTGAGAATTGAACAGAACAACGTCTTACTGTGAGGCGACATTACCGCAGCACCACCATGCTGCCACCAGAGTCAGACAGGTCTACATGCCCTTCAAAGGGTGATCAATTATTAAAAAGTAAATATCAAAATAAATGATAGCTTTGACCAGAAGCAGCCAGGCATTCGAGGTGACATGAAGAGTATCAAGCAGGTATAAGCACTCTCTAAACTGTAAAGAATACACTGATTGTCCAGCCACAATGTAAAGTAATGAAAAACATTTAATAATAAGTAAAATGATTATCCACCATGTCCAAGGGAACATCAGTACCCACCAGCAGCTGTGGGTCACATTCGGACTTACTGCTATCAGATAGCACGTTCTCTGAAATAGCCACCATGCCAGAACCACCTTCAGGTATGAGATCCTTCTGGTTCTCTTTCAGACTACTGGACTTATATGCCTTTCTCCAAGCCTGACTGCATGTCATTGCATTTACACGAGGTAATGCATCATCAAAGGCATTCCCTATTAGGACATCTTCAGGAATATCCTCAAACACACCTATTTGCTTGCTTCCTCTTCCACCCTCCCAGTTAAGATGAATCCTAGCCAAAGGTATTTGGAATGGGGTCCCTCCCAATGCTCTGACTAGAGTGGACTGCCCAAGCAAGTACTGCTCTTCTCTAACCACTGCAGGCCACACAATGGTTATATACGAAACTGTGTCCTTCTTAGCAGTTACCTGCTTACTATCTACTAAGATAGGATATTCATTTTGGTGATAATTTGGCACCCCAGTTGTTTCTAAACAACTTACCACTGGAAGTTTGTCATCCACACTTACAGGCTCCCTCACCTTCTGTTTCTTACCTTGTCTTGACGGACATTTGACTGCTATGTGGCCCCTCTGGTTACACTTGAAACATCTAATCCCTAACCATGTACTTGAACTAGTAGTTTACCCCATTACTGGTGTACTCTGTTGGAGTGGTTTAGACTGTCCCCATGGGTTCCTTTATATCCATGTGCAGCACTGGGTATCCCTTTCTTATGCAGTGGTGCTCTGCTTACTAAGCAAAGATCCCCTTTTCTCCCCAGCTCCTCTGTAGAGTTACACTCATGGTCTGCTAACTATGTCATCAGGCAAAGTACTGAGGGCTTAGTCCCTCATGAAAAGGTCTGTCAGTCCCTCAAAAGTGGTGACCTGACACCCACTCACCCATCTGTGAAAGTAAGTACTTAAGTTAACAATACAGTCACATGCACTTTCATCTACCTTGCTTCTATGTTCATGAAACTTTTTTTCTATATTTCTCAGGTGTAAGTTTGAAACAGTCAAGCAAGCAACATTTCACTTTGTCATAATTCAAACAATCTACATAATTTAACTTTACTTCAACCTGAACAGCTTTACCATGAAGTAAGGGAGTCAGGGGCCAAACTCAGAGCTCACAGTCAACATCATATTGTCTACATACCCTCTCAAAAATATGAATAAAACTATCAAAGTCATCCCCATCCCTGTCCTGAGGAAAAAACTAATGACATTTATGGCTTCTGGGGTCCAGTTATTCCCTTCCACATTACCTCCATGACCCTCTTGAAAGGTTTGAAGCTCCATTTCATGCTGGCACTGTCTCCCATAGTCCTCAACTTCTAAAAGCCCCAGTCTCTCTCTTTGGTCTCCAGTCATTGAGGTTCCAGGTGCAGTCTGCTGATTCCAGTTCAAGACATTTGGCCTCCAATTCATATTGAGGCTGTTTCTCCTCATGCCTCAATTCATATCTGAGAAGCTTCTCCCTTTCCTCAGCCTCCAGGTGTCACATTCTCTCCTCAACCACTAGGCACAGTCTCTCTAACTCCAGATGGATTCTAAGGTCCTTTGAAGAAAGGTGGACTGTCCTATCCCAGCAGGCTGCACATCACCAACACCAAACTGGATGTCTTCCGAATGGCTAGTCTGAGCTGTGCCTGCAACCAAGGCTGAAATCATTGCTTCATGGTCAGGTTGGCATGCACCAATCCTCTGGCTTCACATTCCTTAGCCAACTGGATCTTTGTCAGCTTGCTAAAATCTTCTGCTGACATCCTTGCTTGCTATTCCTGACTATCTAACTAAAAAAATAAATACAACTCTGGTGGATAGAAATTCTGAATGTTTACCTTGTGGCTGTTAAGAGTGCACACCTTAACAACAACTACCCACAGACTACTGAAATCCAATTAAAAATCCCACTAAGCTGCCAACAATAATGTGATGTCTGGTTAAAATCACACCGGACTGCCACCAATAATGTGATGTCCAGTTAGTATTCCAGCAGAATACCACCAATAAGTGAATATCCCACAGGACTGCCACCAATAAGTGACATCCCCCACTTAAAACCCGAGTCAGTAATTAAGGAGCCTCAATCCTCAATACTGACTCCATTGTGAGAGTTTCATGGAAAACACCAGAGCACACAGCACACAACAGTAAAATTCCACAATTTCCCTTAAGACTACATCAGGAACATGTTCTAGTTCCTGGGACTGGACTATATACCTCTGTCCACCCCAAATGTATTCCCTTATTATATACTTCAGAGCAGTGTGTTCCAGTTTAAGACCTCTGACTCACTTACGCCCAAAATAAATTCAGATCTCACACACTCAAAACACTTATGGGAAGCCTGACACAGATTTCCAGCTGTATCCCCTTCCCAGTACAAATGGTTAACACTGCCACCAGAGTCAGACAGGTCTACACACCCTTCAAAGGGTGATCAATTATTAAAAAATAAATATCAAAATAAATGATAGCTATCACCAGATACAGCCAGGCATTCAAGGTGACCTGAGGAGTACCAAACAGGTATAAGCACTGGAATGGTCTGAAAATGGGCAACTTGATATCTCTAAACTGAAATCATTTTTGAAACTCCTTTGCTTAATATTTTTTGTCAGTTCTTACCACTGAATCATGGGCCATCATATAATAGGTAAACATCATCTTGTTGCCACTTAAAGGGTTGCCCATATCTATCATCTCCATACCCTTAATAGTTTGATCTATTATCTTAGTCAGTGGAGTTATATTCCTACCAGCACCAGATCTGGTCTCCTACAGCAAGGAAACCACAGGACCCCTTCCCTCCACTAAAAGTCCCAAATTAGAACGCATTTCATGACTCAACTTCTGCAAATCTGTATCAGAATATAAATACCAAGAAAAACTGAGAGAGGGAATATGATGTTCTGGGAGTCCATGATTATAAACTTGTGACGTTGTCCTCTTGCTGTTTGAATGTCAATGAAATGGTAAGTTGATGTTATAAAGTAGACCCTATATTTCACCTGGCAAGAATGCCTTTCCTGCTATCTATATCAGTTATTATCTTGAATTCTCCAAATAAGATATAATCAATATTATTATCCCTCTGTTTTTACTTAAGTGAAGAGATGTTGCATTTGCAAAGTTAATCCTGGCCATGTTAACTTCTCATACCCAGGCTCTAACTAAATATCTTTTGAAGCCACGCAATAGCAGGATTATGAATTTCAGGTATTGAAACATACTGAGACATGATAGGGCTAATCAAGATATTATACTTAATGGTAGTAATTTCAATACTATTATAATTTTTCTAACATTGTAAAGGAAATGCACTTCTCTCTGGCCCTATACAGCATTATAGGCACAAACCTAGTTAAAATATATTTATGTGCATGCCCCAGCTTCACTTTTCTGTAGATAAATTCTGTTAAAAGAAATAAAAATAGCAATATGCAACCACGTAAAAATGATGCATGCCAAAGCACAGCAAAACCTCGTTTACAAACCCTGTGCAAAGAACTTCTATTACTGAACACATCCAGCTCACAAAGATGTAACTGAAAACAAGGAGAACCTGAACTGTAAATAATGGGAGGAGAGAAGAAAAAAAAGCATCACTTATTGATACAAATCGTACTCTAAACGCAGCCTACCACAACCAAACGCAGAAATGACCCAAAGGCACCTAACTAAACAAGCACGAAACAGCAAACAAGAACTTATAAGTATTAACCACATTAGTCCTGCCTAACATTGGCAGACTTTGTATTATAGCATGACCTTTAACCCCATTTAAACCTCTGAATAAAACACAGAAACC
Organism: Protopterus annectens; assembly: GCF_019279795.1. Taxonomy (NCBI): domain Eukaryota; kingdom Metazoa; phylum Chordata; order Ceratodontiformes; family Protopteridae; genus Protopterus; species Protopterus annectens. The sequence continues at coordinate 458,089,993 of NC_056748.1, forward strand.
CTGCAGCAGACAATAAATAAATAAGGAGGTTGCATGCAGTAGCTTTTCTAGCCAAAGCTAATTCACCCCTCCCACAGCAATGTAAGAAATCTAAGTGTTTAGAGGGTATGAGGATCCACCCTAGGCAGTGGAGGTTTATAGCCACACTACAGGGAAGAAATGAACTTCAAAACTTCAATCACATACACATAGTAGATCCACCAAAGTACTTACAAAGCTGCCTGCCTCTAGATCAGTCTTGCCCATGTCAATTCCAGAGGCTTGTCGCCACCGCAGCTTTCTGGTATTACTCCCCAGCTTAGACCATGCTGTAGACACAAGACACCCTTCCAGTAATGATGATAAATGATGATGAGGAGGAGGAGGAGGAGGAGGAGGAGGAATTCTTCCTTTCCTTCTCACAGAATGCACTGCAAGACAAAATAGGTTTCAACATTCACAACATTTTTGTTATTACAGCTGAAATCTTCTATAACCCTGTAGGTTTTACCTCTTTTCTCATTACAATAATTTCTTTACATATATGAGTCATGTGAGTGGGTTGTCTTACCATATTAGATAGGTGGGAAGGTGACATTTTCAGGTTAATAGGCGTGTAGACCTATACAACAATGAAGAAGAAGGTACAATTAAACGAAGCAATAAAGCAATTTGTGGCAGTAAACATGAACATAATAGTAATGGAAGATTTTAAATCTAGTTTGAGGAATGTTAAAAGTAAAATGGAACAAGATGGAAAAAGGGTTAAGAGACATAAGTCGAAGTCAAGTCAAATCAAAGTAAACTTTATTGTTATTCAGAATCACACAAGTGTAAAAATTGAATGAAATTCCATATCTCTGGACTCAAATGTGCAGATATCACATAGACTTAATAGGACAAGACATTAATACATAAATAACTGCTTAGTCTATATCGTAATGTTCTAGCTAGATAATCCTAATAACACACATAAATTAAACTCACTTTAACATTTATTATACAGTGAATTCTTTGTATGCTTGACTATTGCACAGTACTGAGGTAAGACATTGAATTAAAGACTTACATTGAGTATTGCCCAGAATGAGACATTCATGAGTATTGCACTGATGACTGAGTTACAGACTAGCATTAGATATTGCACTATTTCTCTGGCCATACTACTGTCCCTGATGACCAGTGAATTGGTTAAACTTACTGAGTATTGCACTAATATTGGAAAGAGACGGGCAGTCAAGTTATTGCACATTTTGAGATGTTCTTCTACATTGAAGTAATGGCCCAGATGAACAGCATGCAGCATAATTGTTGCAAGAGTTCAAAAGCCTGATGGACTGCGGAAAGAGGCCTTTTCTGAATATCATAGTTCTGCATCTTATGCTATGGAAGCTCTAGCCAGATGATAGGTATGTGAACAGTCTGTGAGCAGGGTGGGTGCAGTCCTTAATTATTCCTTTGGCCCTGTCTAGTCATCTGGACAAGTACAGGTCCTGGATAGCTGGTAGGGTGATCTTGATGATCCTCTCAGCTGCCTTCACCACTCTCTTGAGAGCCTTGCAGTCAGAGATAGAGCAGCTTCCATACCATACTGTGAGGTTGCTTGTCAGGATGCTCTCTACTGTACACCTATAGAAGGATATGAGAACTGTTGATGGTATGTTTGCTATCCTATCCTCAACCTTCTCAAAAAGTGCAGTCTCTGATGTGCATTCCTGACAGTGGCATTTGTACTGGTAGACCAGGATAAGTCCTCATTAATATGCACCCCCAGAACCTTTGTGCTTCCCACTCTCTCCACTGTTTCTCTGCTGATGATGAGGAGAATCTTCCTTTTGTTTATTCCTGTAGTCCACAATTATTTCCTTTGTCTTGTTCATGTTTAGTGCTAAGTTGTTAAGGTCACACCAGGTAATCAGTTGTTCTACCTGAACCCTGTATGCTGCCTCATCATTGTTGCTGATGAGGCCCACCACTGGTGTATCATCAGCAAACTTGATGTTGTGGTTAGTGTTGTACCTTGCTGTGCAGTCATGTGTTAGCAGGGTGAACAGCAAGGGACTAAGTACACAGCCTTGAGTAACTCATGTATTCATAGTGATGCTACCTGAGGAGTTATTACTTTCTGAGGTCTGTCCGTGAGAAAGTCCGGAATCCAATTACAAAGTGGTGTGTTGATGCCTAGTTGAAGCTGCTTCCTCACCAGCTGTATAGAGATGACTGTATTAAAAGCAGAGCTCAAGTCAATGAAGAGTAACCTCATGTAGCCATTCTTACTTTCTAGATGGTCCAGCGGTAAGTAAAGTACCAGTACTATGGCATCCGCGTTTGAGCGGTTTGTTCAGTAAACAAACTGCAGTGGGTAAAGATCTGCAGGTAGCTTAGATGTCATTGCATCTTTGACCAGCCTCTCAAACCTTTTCATCACAAAGAAGGTTAGGGCTACAGGGCGGTAGTCATTGAGACATAATGGTGGTGACTTCTTTGGAAGTGGTATAATAGCCCTGTTTTTGAAGCATTTGGGAACTATTCCCTGACTCAGAGAGATATTAAAGATATCCTTGAGGACATTTGTTAATTGAATTGCACGGTCTGAGTATTTGCCCAAGGATGTCGTCAGGCCCAGTTGCTTTTTTTTTGGGCTAACCCTGTGAAATGTGCTCTGGACATCAGCTGGATTGAGGGTGAGCGCCACTTCATTTTGACTGGTAGGAATTTTTGTCACTGTTGTTTTGTTCCCTTCTTTAAATCTGCTGAAGTAGACATTGAGCATGTTAAGGAATTCCTTGTTGGCCTCACAATGTGAAGATAAGGGCCTGTAGTCTGCTATTTGCTGGATACCTTGCCATAGGCACCTGGAGTCTTTTTGGTCAGAGAAGTAGCTCTGGATCTTTCTACCAAAGGCACATTTTGCTTCTCTCACTCCTTTGTTCAGATTTGCTCTGGCTGTTCTGCGTGCATCTTTGTCTCTAGACTTAAAATAGGAAAACTGGGGAAATTGTTGGGCAACATTATTTATTTTTATCAGGACATATGAAAGAGGCAGATGAGAGAAGTATTATAACTGCTTTTTTTTCTAATTATGTTGCATTTTTGCTGGAAAGTTTTGGAAATGAGAATATTATGGAAGGTAAAGAATTAAATGGTTTATAGGGAATGTTTTGAACAAGCCGCGCATACAAATGTGACAGAGCAGATCTGGAAATGTCATATGACTATGATTATTTTTATGTGTCATGGACAAACAGATGGATTTCATTAAAGAAAAATATCAGAAATATTTATGAAGGTAGAGTTAATACACAGAAAAAGAAAAGGGAGAGACTATGGTAATTTGCAGAGATAAATGTTATAGAAAAAGTAATACCAGGTATTTTGAAAAGAAACAAGAAATGCATGCAAAGAATCAGAAAAAAGGTAGAAAAGTTGTTATCTAAGCAAAAATATTTTTAAAAGGAAGAAGAAGAGCAGAAGTATATCCATATTTAGGAAAATGTCAAAGATAATGTTAGTCTAATGACAGAAATGAAAGACAAGAATGGTACTTTAACAAGTACAAAAAAATGGCATCACTGAAATTGTGGAGAACATCTGCGGTGGTGCATCGGTAGCGTTGTTGTCTCACAACAAGAGGTTCCCCCGTTCGATTCTCGGCTGGAGTGTGGGGAGTGCCTTCTGTGTGTAGTCTGCATGTCCTCCCCACGGTCGAGTGGCGTTCCCAAAGACATGCGTGAATGGGCGTGTCTTTGTTGAAGGTTGGGTGTCGAGCTGGTAACTCGGCACCATAAAAATCTACTGCCAATCATTAGTGGGCCGGAGTTCTGCTGTGGCAACCTCTAACCGGGAAAAGCCGAAAGACAAACAACAACATTGAAATTGTGGAGAACAATCTCAAATAACTTTTCCCACTTCCAGTAGGAATGTGAGATACAATTCAGAAATGCATGTTTAAAAGGCAGTGACAGAAATGATTGAAAATATAATTACATTATCAAAGAAACAGTAAAATATGTAGCTGTTAATGAACCATATCTCAGAATTCTACCATAAAAGGACATCTATGCTTGCTTCAGAAAAAGGGAGTTGAAAGATGCGTGTCCTCTTTCTTTAAATTGTTGTTGATGCTAGTATTTTGATCATGTAGTCTGATAGCTTCAAAAAGTACTTGTGATGAGTGGGATTCAGAAAATTGCATGAAGGGTAAATTAAATCTTAAAATAGACATATACTTCCAAAAATTGGGACACCCTAAATCAAGCCTGAAAATAAGAAAATTCCTTCAAAATAGGGACACTTGAGAGGTCTGATGCTGACAGACATGTTCTACTGTTTACAAACTGCAAATCCTTTAGCTCAGTGCGTAAGTGTACACCTGCGCTATGGCTATCTGCAAGCCAAAAAGTGTAATTCTAATTCCAACTTTTTTGTGATTGCTACCCAGAATGGTGCATGCACATTTCACAAGTTTTGTTTTTACTACTGTGTGGTAAAAGTATCGTTGTTAAAATTTCCCATTCAACAATATGATGCAAGCAAGTTTTGTATCATATTGTATGACTTTTCTGTGTTTCGTAAGCATTCAATGCTATATTAATGGTCAGCATCTGTGTTTATCTTCAGCTTGCAAATAGTGTTACATGTATAGGTACAGGTACTGTAGTGTGTGTGTGTGTGTGTGTGTGTGTGTGTGTGTGTGTGTGTGTGTGTGTGTGTGTGTGTGTGTGTGTGTGTGTGTGTGTGTGTGTGTGTGTGTGTGTGTATATATATATATATATATATATATATATATATATTACATATATATATATATATATATATATATATATATATATATATATATATATATATATATATATATATGAAGTTTGCTGATAACTTATATTCTACACACTTATAATGTTGTTGTTTCTTCATGTTTTTCTTCATTGTTTTTAGCTTTTTATGCTTCAATTATTTTTACTTTTACAACCCATTTAATGCTTCAGTTATTGCTAGTTTATTATGTAATTCTAAGTATCCACACACATTTTTTATTTTCCTTCTGCTGTCAAGCAAAGAGCAAATGTCCAGGACCTAGTGATACCATTATTTTGGATAATGTGACCCTCTGCAGTACTGACCTCTGAGTATCATTCCAGTTGTATCAGAATCAAGTGATCAGCTGTTAACACAATGAATGAAATGTGCATGCAAATCTGCCTTTCCCCCATCTTGCAGCAATAATGTAGTTCATTCTGTTATGACTGGGGAGAGAGAGCAAAGCTTGCTTCATGAGAAATCGTAGAATACCTGTTTCCACAAAAAAAAAAAAAATCTCAGAAAACGATTTGAGTTATTTTACTTTTAGCAAACACTCTTTTTAATCAATTTGTTTTCAAGGAACTGGCAGCAATCCCTGTCCATTGGATTTGTTTACTGTTTTGTTTGCCTTTTGCTTGGTGTTGCATAGTAGGCAGTATCTCTGGTGCATTTGTTCTGCTGTAATCAAGCTGCTGATTTCCAGCTAAATTGTAACAGATTTACATGTTTCTCTTTGACTCTATATAGCCTAGAAGAATAAGGGAATAGGTAAAAACATAACAAGAAGCAATAACAAAAACCCATCTATCCATCCATTCATTTTTTAAACTACTTATCCTGGTGATTGCTGGCTCCAGTGCCTTATGATGCATTCCCAAACAATGCAATGATCAAAATATTAATATACTGTAAATAATGTAATATGCTTTTTTAAACAGATTTTATTTACATCCTTGACATGCTTGTCAAAGATACTTAGACAAATATACTTGGTTAGTTGACTGGGTGAACAGCAACAGTTTTTTTTTAACTTTTTGCGGGGTTGTACAACCTCATTGTTGATTATCTTAATTTAACAGGACAAAACCATTGAATGGGAGAGGGAGCAAGGTCTGCTCGTCACATGAGAAAAAAAGCTGATTTCTTATAAAATAAAAAGGTATAATTTCTTGAGTTTTACTAAAAGCAATTAATAAACATAAAACACATTATTGCAAATACTATCTACCTTCAATAAAACAACTGCATGGTATTCTTTTCCCTCACTTTTATCTGTACTGATCCATATGGACCTTCTCCAAACTCAGCCTAAGAGCACTCTCTGGTAAAGTGACTTGTTCAGAGTTAAACAGTAAATAATTTGATGCTGATGGAATGAAAGCCTCAGGATGGAGCTCATTCAGTTTTACCACCTTACATATTTTTTTTTTTTTTTTGCTGTAAGATCAACAGACTGTGAAATGTGATTCATCCTTGGTAAAAAAAAAAATAGCACTCATTCCATAAATGGAAATGATATACAACATGTCCACTATGTTATGGTGTGGCAGTCTTTTTCTGAGGATTATTCTATAAATATGCATTCTGTAATCTGTGGGAACTCTGGCAATGCTATTTAACTTAATATTTTTTTTTCTAATGAAACTGAAATAAATCTACTTGTGCAATTCAGTTTGGTATTCCATCTGATAAATTGAAGTGTACTAAAAGAAGATACAGCTCACAAAGGCTACATTTGTGTCTTGTATCACAGAAGTTTTTAAATGTAAAGACAAGAAAATAGCCATGTCCAGTTGATTGTGAATCTTGCCATCTAGAGGTAAACAAAATGATGCAGATTAGTCTGACAAACAGAAACAAAACCTGCAAAGGGCGTGATTCATCAAAGTGTGGAATATGTGTGAAGAATGTTATTGGGGTCATCTACAAGCACTCAAGTGCAAGTAGTTCATGACATGTGTTTTCTGTCACTTGCTGTAATCACCAAGTGCCCTAACCCCCACTAACCCGCTCCTCGCGGAATTACCTAGCCCTGTGTATTGCCTAATGAATTTAATTTTAGCAGGATCAGAAATGATCAAGACAAAGAAGTCAGACAATTGTTCATTTGTGTCTTTCGGCTTTTCCCGGTTAGGGGTCGCCACAGCGGAACTCCGGTCCGCTAATGATTGGCAGTAGAGTTTTACGTGCGGGCTTGCCAGGCCTAATGCACAATCTTCAATGATGGAATGCCCGTTCACACATGTCGCCACACAGCAGACGCTCTAACTGAGAATCGAACGGGCAACATCTAACTGTGATGTGACAACGCTACCAAACACCTTATTACAGTAAAATTAGACAATACATATAAAACAACATAGTATAACTTAAATAAAGCAATTCATCATAGTATATCAAGAAATAACAGAATTAATACATCACAGATAAAGTTAAAAGCTTCATCCTTGCCAACACTTTGACTGGGAAGCCCCCCTTTCAGCCAGGTAGAAGTCTCTATCGGGAAAATTCCTGGGCAGTGTGTCTACTTCACAGGTGAGGTTTCTGCCTGACTGAGCAGAAAGCCCATCTTTTAAAGGCTATGTGTGTTGGTACACACAGGATTAGCAAAGATTATGTTGAAACAAAACATAGGCATTGGCCGGATGCCCAGAAATGATCCAAGTAAGCCTGCTAGTCCCTGTGGTTACCTTAAAACATCAAGGAATGTACAAAACAAGTTATCTGCCGGGTCTCAGAGTCATGCAGCTTGTACAAAAACAAGAACGAATGTGAAAAACAAGTCATAAATTAGTCTCAAAAACAAGAAGAAATGTGAAAAATGAGTCATAAAGTAGCCCCATTCCCACAGTTACATAGAACATAGAGGAAAATACAACATAAAGAATATTAACCCTTTACTGTATTCATTTTACCATACCAAGTCAGCACTCAATTCACTTACATTCAAGGTATACCTTTTATATCACATTTGTATCACACCATGCCATCACCTGACCCTACTGAATTGCGCAGCCATATAAGAACCCTAACTGTAACCCTAAATTCCCATGTGGTCCTTAATCTTAAACCTAGCCCTCCCCTCCCTAACCTTAAAGTCCCTCATTGCTCCTTAAATGTAAAACTCCACCTCTCTTCCTAAACCTTAAGTCTTAATTTGCTTCTTAAAACAATACAGTCCACTCCCACTCCAAGACACTGAAGCTCCCTTCCCTCATCCCTCAATCTAAAACTCCTATCCTGTTCCCTAAGCCTAAACTGACCACTCCGTAACCCTAAACTCCCCCTTACTCCTAGAACTGAAGCCCTATCTCCCTCTCTAAACCTAACCCCCCACACCCAAATGCTGCCTGAAACCCTAACCTGCACTCCTCCTATCTCTCAAACCCTCCCTATGGCTTCCACACTTACCTTGACCAAACTTGGCTACTATGCTCAAACAAGGTGTGGCAGCTGCACTCTCTCCCCATGGTTACAACTCATCACATGAACATGTAGTCAAGTTTGAGTGGCAACAGCCAGCTATGCGAACCTCAAGATGCCTGAGTCTCTGGCTGTGAATTACTAGAATTTGAGCACCTGGAAACTCGGGTGTCTTGGAGTAGATACATCTTATTGTTACTTTTCAATAGACAAGAAAGTAATGCCTTTTGTGAAAAGTCAAGTTTTATAGTTTATTTAATACTGTCATCTGAAGAAAATGTATAACAGTTTAATAGCTAAATTAATATTATCTTGGCCAGTTATATTCATTTTTTTTTACTTTCCATTTTTGTGATAAGACATATTGATATGGCAGAGGCGGATGCTACCACATTTATCCTTTTGCCCTTTTGACTGTATTGCTGAAGCAACCCATTGCTACCGTACGTTTAAGTAGCTGCCACCACTGATAAGAATGGGCTTCAGAGAACTTTTTCTACTTAATGCTACCAAGAAGATGCCTTGCAGTACTACATAGACAATTTGTAGTCTGCTTTTATTATTATTTTAATTAATCACTCATTCTAAAACATTAGTTCTCAAGAAATCCTTTTACACATGGGCATGGCACATAATTTGAAATATTAATTTTAGACAGTGATCAGCTTAGTTTCATGTATAAAGCATTTAGTGTCTTGTGTACTATATCATATTCTTTATATAAATGGCTATCCCTGTGTGGACATTATCTAAACTGTACAGTTTACATATTTTCTTGCAGACACCATAATATTCAAGGTGTCCTGCCATTAAAATAAATACTGCACAACATCACAGTGTGATAGTTTGCTTTGACATTATAAGTGTATCAATGAGAAAAACGAGCAAAAATGGTCAAATTCCTGTATTGTTTCAAAATATACAAATGCTGTGATTTTGGATACATAGATACTGTATAATTGCATATGATTTATGACATAAGAAAATCACCATTCATTACATTAAAAAGAAGATTAAATGTCTTTTAAACAGCCAAAGAATTTCTATAAAACAGCCAAAGGTACTTTAAGTAACAACAATATTTGAAATGTTTTGCTGGTATTTACATGAACTGCAAAGATCATTAAATCAGAAACCTGTATTCAATCTTTGTCATTTGCTGTAAGAAGCTAAATTTCTCATGCATGAGGTAGCCCTCTGAATAACTGCATGCTGAGTCCTTTTTTATTATTATAAGGCATGATATTTAACTTGCCCAATTTTGTAAAATTGTATATTTCAAAAGTAATCTGTATCACTGAGATCAGAGAGCCAGTAATATTTATCATGACTATCACTTCACTCCTGGTGGTCTTGTATTAATAACATTGTGCAATAATGATTTAATAACTGTGTCAGGGTCTTTGAATTAGAAATAGTCCTGCACACTTGGAACAGAAGGTCAAGGATTCAAATAACTGCCCAGGTCTTACTACATACAAGGTCTAGTAACAAGAATGTGAATAAAAGTTACAGCTTCATGTTATTCTATCAAGTTAAAACAATACTTTATATATAAAATGCTGCTGTTGCTATATCAATATCCCAAGTAAATGAACACAAAATCAAAATAAAAGTGTGCCAATAAATGTGGGTATAAGCTGTTAACAACAAAGAAATTATTCCAGATTTAGTTCCTAAATATAATTTGAAATAATAGCCATGGAAAAGGGAAAAATAGTCTATATTCTTTGCCAACTTTTTATACTAACCAGTTATTAGAAATCGCAATAAGAATGGCAAAGTCTCACATGACAACAAAACAGAATTTCTTTGTTCATTATTTAAGTCTGTTATTCTAGTTAGACTGATTACTTTTAAGAGCAACTGCTGGTCTCAATCAAATTAATAAACACATGCTGACATCCTTATGAAAAAATAATGCATCTTTCTCTAAGAAAACAAAAAAGAGCAGTTCTAGATAAACATACAGTTCTCTGTAGACGCAAGTTAATAATACACTGTTTATGTTTATTGCATATACTTGTGTTTATATGTGCATGTGCTTGTGTGGGGGGCGGGTGATTATGTGCATATTTGTGTCTGTGTGTCTTTGTGTATGTCAATATATATTATATTAGTATATTGCATTCTAACATATAATTATGGATGAAGGAATTATTAAGGAACAAGATACAATGATAATGTGGCTTATTTCCCGATAAGAGCATGCCTCAGTGCATAATTATATATGAGACACTTGTGTCAAGTGCCTTTAGCACCAAGGGCATGTTCTTATCAGACAATGAAACATACCATGGACTGTGTTGCACTTCTTATTAAATGAATTCTCCAGGAAGACAGACTGTTAAAATGCTGATAAGGTCTGACCAGTGCTGTTTAAATCAAATTGTTTTTGTAGGGGGGAAAGCCCCCATGCACACCCCCGTGACTTGCATATATACTAACTCTGAAATCACTGCACCTTAGAAAGAAGAGAACGAATACATGTAAGTCCACTTTTTCGGGCACATTGGTTACCACTGAAATCATTTGCTGCAGTGTTCGAATGCACATTATTCATACAAGAAATGGCAAAACAACTATGGTCAAAATTGTTTGAGTAAGGTAAGTATAAATATATAGATATATGAATCTCTTTTAACACATACACGTATATATACATATATATATATATATATATATATATATATATATATATATATATATATATGTGTGTGTATTTGGATTCACGTCACAGGCCCAAACACCCCCTTCTATTTAAATATACTAACTCCGAGATCAAACTTCAGCGAGGAAAAGGGAATATTTCCCATTCCACACTGTATGGAGATCTCTGTTTAGAATGTTTGAAGTATATATATATATATATATATATATATATATATATATATATATATAAAACTAAAAAACTTCAAAACTAAACTAGGAGAGTATGCAAATAAACTCACAGGCAAAGCAGTTTCCTTAGCGCTTTCATCCTTTGTATAGAACTTCTTCAGAGAAACAATGCATACAAATGAAAAACAGTAAATGTGTCTGTTTAAATAGTTAGAAACATGTGGAACAATACAGTGGAATTGTTTAGAACCAATCAGTTATTACTAACAACCTATAACAGCCTATAGATTCAAAAAATAATAAACCAAAATAATGAATGTGTACTAGTAAGCTGAGCAAGACAGGGTTGGTAAAACAAATGTCCAATCAAATAGTAAAAACATAGCAAACAGCCTATAGAAAAGAGTTAAACCTAAAAACCAATAGAAACAGAGAGCCGGACATAATACTTCTTTTTATTGTCATTAATGTTCTTTCAGACCTTTCCTTCACTTTTTCAGCTTTATATTATGTCCAGCTCTCTGTTTCTATTGGTTTTTAAGTTTAACTCTTTTTTATAGGCTGTTTGCTATGTTTTTACTATTTGATTGGACATTTGTTTTACCAACCCTGTCTTGCTCAGCTTATTAGTACACATTCATTATTTTGGTTTATTATTTTTTGAATCTATAGGCTGTTACAGGTTGTTAGTAATTACTGATTGGTTCTAAACAATTCCACTGTATTGTTCCGCATGCTTCTAACTATTTAAACAGACACATTTACTGTTTTTCATTTGTATGCATTGTTTCTCTGAAGAAGTCCTATACAAAGGATGAAAGCGCTAAGGAAACTGCTTTGCCTGTGAGTTTATTGGCATGCTCTCCTAGTTTAGTTTTGAAGTTTTTTAGTCATTTGTTATTTTTCCTTCATTAGTTCGCTTAGTCGGTTTTATTATGATATATATATATATATATATGTATATATATGTATATATATATATATATATATATATATATATATGTATATATATATATATATATATATATATATATATATATATATATATATATATATATATATATATATATATATATATATATGTATATATGTATATTTATATATGGGTCTACTTTAGATAACTGAAATCCCATTTCACTGACTTTCATTTCACTGAGACCAAATCACCTAAATTTCACAACACTGAAAAGTCATTTAATTGAATCTCATTTCACCGACAGCTTACAATGCTAAATTTCAAAAGACAAAATGGGAAACCATAGACAAACACTCTCAGAAAACTAATGGCTACCTTTTTCCACAACTTAAAAACTACTTATTTATCATCTTAACAGAAAACAGACAGTATAAAATCAAAATAAGTGGGGGGCTATGCCCCCCACACACCCCCTAATTATATATACTAACTCCAGGATCGCATTACAGTGGGGAAAAGGGCATATACCTTTTACTTGCCTTACAGCACTCTACACGCTGCCACTACTGCTGGGTTCCTATTAAATCAGTAAACACTTAAAATAGAGAATGCTGATTAATCGACCCTCTTTTCTCGAAATGGCGAAAGTGCGAAAGCACGGAACAGTGATTTTTTTTCCCAGGGGAAAAAAAAAATCACTGGGCCATTTTTGGGACTTTGCCATTTCTCCACTGTAGTGCAATCTCGGACTTGGTATATTTAAGTAGGGGGTGTTGGGGGCACAGCCCCCCACCTTTTTTTTTTTTTTGTACGGAGCAGCGATTTTTTTCCCTGGGAAAAAAAATCGCTGTTCCATGTGTTCAGCATTTTGGTGTTGAAACATATTAGGGTTGATTATACAGCATTCACTATGTTAGGCGTTCGCTGATATAATATAGAACCCTACTGCTGGGAAGTCTATAGCTTACAATTCAGTGAAATGAGATTTGGTGAAATGAATTTTCAGTATTTTGAAAATTAGATGATTTGGTCTCAGTGATATGGGATTTCAGTGATCTAAAGTAGATCCATATATATATATATATATATATATATATATATATATATACATACATACATGCATACATATAGATATGTGTGTGTGTCTGTGTGTGTGCTAAGACAGACAGAGAAAGAGAGAGAGAGAGAGATCCATATAAAGATCCTTATAGTCAGGTGCAATAGCTTTCAAGCCTTAATGGGTAAGAAGTCTCTCAACCTTAAGGAAAAAAACATTAAATCCCCAGGGAAAACTGGTACTTCTTGAGCATCAAAGCTGCTCGCTGACCTTCCTTAAAACCAAGGGAAAAGAGCCATCAAATATAGCCAATCTCAGTTGAGACTCCAAAGTAATAACTTGTTTAGAAATTGATACTTCTTTACTGAAAAATAAAAAATATTAAATATATATAACTATAAAATTACCATAATTCTATCCCTGCCATTAGCCCCAACCCTACACCATAATAGACTTGACAATGAACAATGTGTTAAATCATATATAAATAATGTGTGTCATGTAAACTGGAGTTAGATCTGATGGAGCTCTGTTACAGGTGAAAGTGATCATCTAGTATTTTTACAAGCAAATTCTCCCTCTGCACTATTCTATGACCTCACACAAAGTAATACTGGCAGAAAAGATCATATGATTATTTGATCATTTGATCGTTTCTGCTGGCACTACAGACATTCAATATTATGAACATTTGACAACATATTATGATCCCATATATGTGTGTGTGTGTGTGTGTGTGTGTGTGTGTGTGTGTGTGTGTGTGTGTGTGTGTGTGTGTGTGTGTGTGTGTGTGTGTGTGTGTGTGTGTGTGTGTGTGTGCGTGTGTGTGTGTGTGTGTGTGTGTGTGTGTGTGTGTGTGTGTTTTGTGTGCGTGTAACACACACACACACACACACACACACACGCACACAGGGGTTTCATTCAAGTGATCCTACTGTCAAAAGTTCAAGAACTTGAAATATTGTTAAGAAGTTTGAAAATTCTCTTTTTGAACATGCAGGTATTTCGATGTGGAAAATTCCAATACAGTGGTGACCAGAAATTTGCACTTTCCCAACTGTAGTTTGATCTGGGAATAAAAAAATACTTTTTTTTATTTATTTTTAATCTTTGTGGTAATATGTAATTTTGCTGGAATACTTTCTATTTCCTTTACTGCAAGATGGTGTGTTCTCATAGTCGATCTATATAATTAGAGGAAGTTTAAGTTAAGCATGGCTTACCACATTGGCAAATTAAATGGGAACTGCACTCTGTTAAAAATTAAAGTAATATTTTATTTCTATTCATTTTTATAAGTAGAAAATGAACATTTTAGTACTTTGGTATACTAATGTTGTACATGTTGATGTACTGTCATCATACATGTAGCATGCATTTATTTATCCATTCATTCATTTAATTCATTTTAGTTGACTGTGAAAGTCTCACTGGGCAAAATCCATTTTCAGATGAGGGATGAAATAAAAGCTCTACAAAAGTTTTAACTGAAGTACATTAATTATTGAATAAAGTACAAACTTTAAAATATACATTTTAAAAGATTTTTAAGTGCGCACTTGACCTGACCTGCTTTAACAATAATATGTATTAGTTGGCAGGTTTCATTGTTATATAGATTTACACTAGCATGGTACTTTGCTGGTCAGACTTTTGGGTCTATAATTCCCCGAGTTTGTTGCTAAGCCACCTTTGGGGCAGGGAATAACTGTTGCTATTCTCCATTCCACAGGAACAAAGCCAGTGTTTAAGTTGTGATTGAATAGCGATGCCAGGGTACTTCTGTGGGCTAGGCTTATAAAGGCTCCAGGGCCATTAGTCTAGTACACACCTAATAGGGTACTTAACAGTGATGGTAGTTTATGTTTTACTTTGTTTAGAAGCTGTCTGGTCCCATGGAGACTGTATTTTTTACTTTTGACAAGGCTTTAATGACCTGCTCTTTGGATATGTAGGGTGGGGGAGAAGTTGAGGGCAAGGTTTGTGATGTTTGCAGGGGATAAAGGAGTGAAATTTTCTCCAACCCTGTCCACTAGCAGGTTTGCTACCTCTGTGGGATCAGTGTGTGTGTGATATCTTTAGTCACTAGTTTGGCACATGCGTGGGTCCTACGTTTTAAGCTACATACGTAGCTGTAAAAGGCCTTATGATTATCCTTGGCTGTGATTGCTAAATTTTTTCTCAAAGTTACTCTTTAATGGATTTGACATGTTGTCTTATTTGCCTGTTGAGGCTGAGGAGGGTGTTTTTCCATTGTTGGAGTGTCACCTTAGTTTTCTTAGACAGCAACCTTTTGCATTTGTTGTACAGTTTGTTGATGTGGATGTCCACCAGGGCATTTTTTTTTTTACTTGGGGTACTGGCTTTGATTCTTTCTGGAACAAATGAGTCTATATACTTATACAAGTGATTGTAAGGGGCTTTAGTGTAAGCTTTGGTGTAGTTGCATTTATACCTTCCCCTAGTAGGGTATAGTTTGCTTTGGTGAAGTTTTCTAGCCTGACTTCACCCTTTGTGAGTTCTGGTGTTAGTGCCAGTTTGAAGGCAACTAATTTGTGATCAAATTTAACTAATGAGGGTCCGACAGTTGCGGATGTGCATCTGTTTGTCATGTTAGTGAGGACCAGATCTAGTATGTTTGTTCCTCTTGTTGGGGTTTAAACAATTTGTTCCAGCTCATTTGAGTTAACAAAGTCAAGGAACTTTTGCACTAGTGAGTTAGGGCTAGAGTAGGTTTCCCAGTTGATGGTGGGATAATTGAAATCCCCATGACTAGAATGTTTAGCAATATTTGGATTGACTCCAGTTTGGTCAAGTAGGCCTCATGCACATCATGATCCATGGAGGGGGCTCTATAAATAGCTATGATATGAATGGGGGTCTTACCCACAGTAATCTGAACTTGGAGTAACTCCATGGAGATGTCCAGTCTAACTAATCAGGAGGTGAATTTATCCTTAATATAGGTAGAAACACTGCCTCCTTTGGTTCTCACACATTCATATTGTGGTCTGAAGGTGTGGGAAGCATTGTAGCCCTGCAAGGCCAGGGTACTTTCAGAGGTCATGAACCAGGTTTCTGTGACTGCAGACATCTACATCCTCCAGTGACAGAAGTGCTTCCAGGGTGTGCAGTTTTTGGTTTAAGCTCCTAGCATTTAGCAGCATAACCCTTATTGTGTTATAGTTGGCAATTTTCACATCAGCAATTTTGTTTTTGAGACCTTGCCTAAAAAGGCACTATTGGGAGGCAAGAACCTTTGGCAGCAGCCAAATGCCTAGTGGTGTCAGGTGCAAATTGTCTCTGGCAATGCAGCGAGGTTTGTCGGCCATGTCATCCCAGGCTGACAGAAACTGGATCCCCTTTGAATGACAGCAAAAACTAAACCAGTTATTGACATTGATCATTTGTTGTTTATAGTGTTGCATCATTCTAGGTGAGGATGATATGCTGCACAAGGCTAGAGCCATACCTTCCTGTGACACATTCTCGGAGAGCTAAATCATGTCTCAATTCAGATAATCCAGTGAGGTACATCTCAGGTCGTTCACTCCAACATGAGCTATGACAGAGTCATAATGGTACTTGTTGCCACGAGACCTGAGTGCATGCATGATCTGATGAATCTTGGCACCAGACAGGCAGCTGACCATGACTTTTTCCTTTTCTAACCTGGTGAGTGGGACATCTGTGTGTCTCACTATGGAGTCTCTAATGACAAAGACATTTGGTTTTGAGTGTTACACCTTAAGGGCTTTGTAGGTGAGACACTGGTGTTACTATGTGTCTTGGATGCTGTGGAAACTGTGTTAGTTTTAGCAGTCTTTTGTTTTGGAGGTCTCTGGTGTTTTGGTAAGTTTTTTGAGAGAACCTCTGCATATTTTGATTTATGTGTTGGGTGTATAGGGACATTCTTTAAGAACTATTAGGCAATAGGTCTGGAAAAGATGGAGTTAGGTGCATGGTACGATCTGTACTGAGGCCAAAAGAACAATGGATGGCTACAAATCTCTTGGGATTCTGAAAAATGAAATATAAAGTTATAAAGCTTTGCAAGAACAGAAAGTTATATCTAAACAGTCAGAAGTTCTAAACATTCCAATATTGGATGAGTATTTTAATTCATAGGTGACGGGCATTTTGGCAAACTAGGACTGAAAAATATCATACATATAGTCAAGTGTAAAAGAGGCAGCATATGTTATTTCTTGGATTGTTAATGAGCAAGACATGCAAAACGTATACAAGAAACACAGCTTAGACTATAGAAATGGAAAGCAAGTTACTAAGTATTTTCTTCAGTACATTGAGTCTTATGGGAACAATGCTAAAACCAAAAACACAGTGGTGTAGATAAATGGTCTGACCAAAAACTCCAAGGTAATGTACAAATAAATAAGGTAGAACCAAACCACGGAGTACATTAAAACTTCCAACTTTTCCGTGGTTTGGTTCTACCTTATTTTTTTGTACATTACATTGTGTCTTATAACAAACCCATTATGTTAGCCTGAGAAACAATCAAAGTGAACTAAAACAAATTATTCTTTTATGAGTAAATGCTCCAAAAACCTAGATTTAAGGGAAGTTAAAAGAAGGCCAGTTATCTGCAACAAAACTGAGATTGTATTTATATAATGAAGTTAAATGTATTTTCAAAATATTTCAAGACTTAACAACAGCCATTCTTAAAAAAAAAAACAAAGAAGAAAGATCAAGTTTCTTAGGATGACTGCCAAAATACTTCATAGTTACATATCAGAAACAAGTACTGAACTGGAGAATTTGTCATTGTTCCAAGCCTGACTGATTTTTGTATTCATTTATTGCAGTCGTTAGATTTTACATATTATTCTTCAAAATGCATATTAGTTAATGGCTATGGTTCTTTCATTAGCTTAACCCATGGAATTGTTTTAGTTTTAATGCTATGCTTCTTCACCAAGGTCATTTGTTAGTAACTATGCAAAATATACTGTCAAGAAAATAACATGATGATTCACCAGAATCATTTGCTAGTAACTATGCAAAATATATTATTAATAAAATATCTGTCTAATTTTCTTTCCTTCATGATACAGCCTTATTCTCATGAAAAATGTGCTGTTTGCATGACTTACTAAAGTATCTTTTAGCTGCCTATTAGTCTATATGTTGTCTCCTACACTTAAATAATTAGTGGTCCCATAAAACAACTTTGTTAGATATTCTTTGGGGAGAAGTCACGTATTATATGTTTTTATCCCAGCATATATAAAAGCAACTATTTTATAAGTATGGCATAACTGTGTATTGGCGTTAAGAGAAAGTAGTCAGGCTGTCTCCAAAGAAATAGTTTGCAATGCAATTGTTGTCACATTGCCTGAAATTTCTTGTCACTGGATTTCTAGAATATCAAATGTGGATTCCTGTTTACTTTTACACAAAAGAGTGACTCTCTTTCCTTATGCATCCAAGTCTATCTACCTATTAGCAAACTGTCTGCAAACAACAAATATACAAACAGTCTGTCACTGGAACTCAACAATTTACTGTTGTGCCCCTTGCATTTTAAAGGAGGAAAATAAAATATCAATCTAATTATATTATCATTATTATTATTATTATTATTATTATTATTATTATGATAGCTGCTCAGTGCTGCACTTTGGACAATATGGAGAAGTTCACTGCTGAGATATAAGGAATTTGTCTTGTGCAGATTTCACAATGACTCGCAGAAGCGAATAATAAAATATTCTTAACACATTAACAGTAAACTATTATATAATACACAGTCAATATTTATAACTACAACTATTTTACAAGATGTTAGGCGCAAAGTAGCACATAGCTATTATAACTAGCATGTACGATAAAGATATTTCCATATTATACACCTTCATGAAACATAGGGAACTTTGAAACTTGTATAATAAAGTAATTTTGTTCTACTCTCTCTCTCTGTCTGGATATATATATATATATATATATATATATATATATATATATATATATATATATATATATATTTATATATATATATATATATATATATATATATATATATATATATAAATATATATATATATATATATATATAGAGAGAGAGAGAGAGAGAGAGATTATTACTTTAATCAACTTATAGTAAGACCATCTGCTTTATCAATACACTTTGTCAAAACAGATGGTCAACAATTGTGTAAGATTCCTACCTTGCCTGGGTTTAGATTTATGTAATTTTCACCAGTATTCTGCAATCTTGGAGTTAAAATATATAATTAACAGGGGTTGTGAGTAATGGGGGCTTGACCCCTGGCAAAAACACTGTTTTATTGTTACACGCTCTGAGGTCATGTTTTGGGGAATGCCCAATGATGTGTCGGTTTTCCAACCTTCTATGTCAATGTTAGCAAAGTCAACATTTGGATATTTAGATTATTTAAAGTACTTAAACACACACACATACACACACACACACATACACACACACACACACACACATATACATAGACACAGACGCACACACACACACACACACACACACACACACACACACACACGTATGCACTCACGCATGCACGCACACGTATATACACACACACACATATGCACACACATGCACACACTGCACATGCATATATATATATATATATATATATATATATATATATATATATATATATATATATATATAGAGTTAGTAGGAACTAGCATCTACAGTTTGATATGACAGACTTAGGTTTCACAGAATTATTAATATCTGAGTGCAGTAGATTCATTTAGGTAGAGTTAGCTGTTTGCAGACTATAATATATAAAAATTGAAAGGATTTTATAGCAATTATCTCTTTGTTGATCAACAATTAGTTTAGCGTATCGATTAGTGTTGAGCATATAAATATTTCCAAGACACTGGGCAGGATTCACGAAGCCTCCGTGTAAGAGTTATAATTCATACACGGAGGCTGCAGTTAAACGGAGTGATGTCAGCATGCTCTGCATATTAATGAGAGCATGCTGAATCACACTGAAGGCCAACACGGTCAGTGTAAGACAGTAGGGGGCGTGTCCGTAGGCCGAGCTCTGTAAGCAGACACGCCCCCAGAAGAGGAAAAGTACCCAAAGGAAACACCCACGACAGAGTCCACGGAAATGTGAATAAACAGAACACAACACATGCCCCCACAGACTATAAACATAAAAGAAATATAAATGAACATGTTATAACTTTTTTTTTAAACTGTAAAGATGTTTAACCGTGAGTGTGCTCGTTTGCGCGGGCGTGCCCGTAGCGCAGCTACAGTTAGCAGTCAGTGGGAAAGCATATAAAAACTAAATATGCAAACTAAACCAGGAAGCAATAGCGTAGCGGTAGAGATGCTGGCTGCAGAGCAGGCATTCATGGTTTGAGCCCCCACAACACCATTTTTTTTTTTGCAAAATAAGCAGGAAACAAGTCCCTGACAAATATGTAGACATAAAACCACAACTTATGTAAAATGTAATGAAATAGCCCATTCATATTGAAGAAATGTGAGGTAACAAAAGAATAAAAAATGCCAGATGTGCCCATAGATGAGCTACAGTTTAACAGGGTGAGTGTATCTGCCCGTAGATGAGCAGTGGTTTAACTGGTGCAAAATGAGTGCCCGTAGCTGGGCAGTGGTTTAACACGCTATATCTATGTGCCCCTAACTGAGCTGAGTGTAATATGCGTGCCGATAGCCAAATGAGGCTTAAAGCAGTGTACCCGCTTGCGCGAGCTGCAAACCGCAAACAAGCTAACCGACGGGCAATGTTGAGCAAGCCGTATCAAAACTGCCTTTACACAGACACACCCCTCAGCATGTCTAGACAGTCATGAAAAATAAAAAGCAGTGGCCAGGTTCGAACCCAGGATACTATACACCATAGTCAAGATACAGAACCACTAAGCCATGACAGCAGTACCTAGAAATGCAATAATAGCTAATATATAGGAATGAATACAAACTACAGCATGACAATGCAGGTCTACTGAAGTTGATACAATTCCAAAATGGCCAATCACAGATATGTGCGGGAAAAACGGACTATATAAGCCCCATAGGTGGGAATACACAGCATAAACGATTGTAGAACAGACCTGCAGGCAGAATGTCAGGAGTAGGTGAGGGTAGTCACTTTCGAGCACAGAGGTGGGGTGTTGAGGAGTCCAGGTACATGGCCTGGCTCCTAGTCCACAATCATGAGGCCCAACTCATGCAGGGCCAGGTCCTCTGGGGAGCATACAGGGCTGAGGCGTGGGACCAGTTGGCTCATGATCTCACCAGTGCCTGAGGGATTCCAAGGACTGGTGAGCAGGTCCGTCACCACCATGCGGACCTGAAGAGACGCAAGCAGGACCAACTGAACCTTTGGATCCAGGAGGCCCGGCAAACACCCAACGCCCCACTACTGAGTAAGTAATATTTAATTATGTATGTAAAAAATTAAACTAGCTGATATTATGGAGATGTGTATTCCAATATTACTTCATTTATATTACAGCTGCATGTGTCCGTTCTGCGAACCGCAGAGCCTATGGCGATAGGCTGGTGCGGTTGCACCACCAGGCAGGTCAGTAATCCACTACCAGTAACTGTAAAGAAATATAAAAGTATGACAGTCAGCAAAAGAGTGCAGTGTAGTCAGTAAGGAATAAAATCTGCAAGTAACAGTGTGAAAGTGTATGCAAGTATTGCTTGATTACAAGAGTTCCCAGCCTGTAAGTGTAAACTAAACATGAAACTGTCCAACATATATTCTGAAATAAAAATGCCCTGCCTGTAAGAAAATAGTACACAACCTGCAGCAGGCTGAAAGTATAGCTGCAAAAGATGATGAAATCACATGTGTGAAATATATCCCTGTGGAAATACTGAAACATGACAGAAGTGAGACTGCTGGAAAGGATTGTAATAACTACTGTTAAAACATGTCAATAAAGCCTAGAAGTACCATCCTGAATAGTAAAATGAAAGCAAGTGAGAGAGTGTGAGAAAGTGTCATGAATCCAGCAATACAGTAGTAATAACCCCTGAATAAAGTATACTGCAGTCAAGACAGAATGAAATGCATGTGAGACTCAAAACCAAACAGCGAAATCTGTTCAAAGTGTTGCTGCATGTGGAATGTGTATCCCAAAATCTGGATATGTTGCTCCCAGTCTGAAATACGCAGATAGGATGATTGTCTGATATACCAAACATCCACACTTGTCTACAGGTATATAAAGCAAAAGTAGCAAGATGATGTAGCTGAACAAAGCTTGATATGAATGTGTATGAAGAACACTAAAATGTATATTGATGTTGCAGTAACAGTCCTATCAGCAAAGTGAAATAGTTATCATATAGGACACTGTAGTTAGAACAGTAGTGTGTATATAACTGCAGCTATTAGAAATGTACAGCATATGTATTGTTATTCGAAGGTGTTAATATTACTTTCTTTACCCCAGCCTATAACCACATATAACCCATTCCACGTGAAAATGGTATGTGCAATCACAATTAACACCCCTGGACGTTTGTCCTGTTGGGTCATATATATTTGCATGTCCGTTGATGCATCTGCCCTGTTCATACATCCACACCTGATGGCCTGTTGCCATCAATTAACCCTGCATGTTGTTGGACTGTGTATTTCTGTTCAAATTATGCATGTGTTATGCACGCTGTTCAATGGTGTGAATATCTGGGTGTTTGGTTAATGGGAATACTAATGCATGCTGTTACAACTAACTGTGAATGGTATTATATGTCACTAACCCAAACTGTCATGACATAATGCAAAACATAGTATGACAGGGAAGGCGGGTTCCAGCGGACCCACCTCTCCCACCTCAGCTGGCGAGTGCACCTGGCACTAGTGCCGAGTCCGGACCCTCCTCCGGTGGCCCTGTGCCACCTGCGGGTGGAAGCGCTGCATGGGATGGGGCTCGCAACCCCTCTGCAAGTGTGGCCGGAGGAGATCCACCACTCACCCTCCGTAGCGTCCGGACTGTGGTGCGTAGGGAGATTCGGGACTCTGTCCTTGAGCCCCTATGCCAGCTCGAGGCACGGGTGGTGCAACAAACGGGCATGCCTGTTGCCCCACCTACACAGCCCACAGCACAGCCCCGTCCTGGGCAGTGAAGGAACAGTGGCAACTGCCTATGGGTGGGGATATCAGTTCCACTGTTGCCATCTGTGGGCTCATGGGCTCTGGATATCCAAACCTCCGTCCCCGTCAATTGTGTAACCCCCCCACACGTGTCATACACCGCCCCTGTATGTGTCTTGTTTGTCTTGTCTGTTTACCTACCCAACCTACCTCCCCAGCTGAACCGACTTCCTTCACCTGACATACCACTCTTACCTGAAAAAAAAATAAAAAAAGGGCACTCTGTACCCACAAAAAAATTACGCCCCATACATAGCTGCCCATTCCGCACACATGTCCGCTGGACATGGAACCTATCAATTACAATTGGCTGTACAACAAGTATTATTGTTGTCCTGACACCTCTTTCAGGGGTGGAAGGTTTCAAATGTCACAACAAATTACATACATATGCACAGCTGTTGCTGATGAAGAAATGGGCAGCTATGGGCCTTACCTACATCCCTCCTGCACATCCCAAGCTTGTTTCCCTACTGTTTTACCCTCTTTGTGACCCCTTTTTCACCACTTTCCTGTCTCCCCATTTTCTTTTCTTTCAAAGAAAATAGCGCGGGTGTGCGCGGAGCTAACCGCCAGTGCGCATGTGTGGGCTCCGCGCAAACCAGCGCTAGCCCGGTTACAACTGCTTAAAAGTGCCTTAGTCACTATGATTGACAGGTCCTGTACTCAGTTCAAAAGAAAAATAAACTCCCACTGTCAGTCCTGAACCCAGGACCTTGGAAACACTAGTCTGTACAACCTACCACTAAGCCATGACTCTTACACAAAAATATTGTGCTAAAATAAATATAACCTGTAAAAGTAGGGATGAATGTAAAGGGAATATAGGATGTGTAGTACACAAAGCATGTCATTTAAAATAAATGTCAAAACTACTGGATTTCCATAATAGTAGTGTGTGAAAAGAAACAGCCATGCTAGTTGGCAGCCTGTAGATAATAAGGTCAGTTAAAGTACATAGATATATGTATGCATATGTACATATATATATATATATATATATATATATATATATATATATATATAAATATATCTATATATAGTTGTAGGAGTCAATGTGCATACACACTTGCTACAGGGAACATGAAAGAGGAATGGAGAATTGTGAATATACAACACAGCCTGAAGCATGAGAGAGATACTAACCTTTACAGTCACAGAACACTGTCCACAGCATACCAGCATGGTCCCCACCCTCTCAATCTGAAAGGGCAACGCCTATCACACATACCCTTTTATAGCACTGACCTGAAATCACAGTGAGAACTGCAATCAGTACACAACTGGCTGTATGCAATTAGCAAATGCTGGCCTTCAATTGGTGCAGAGGCCATCACATGGACCTATGCAGATACCTACAAAAGCATCCAGTGCTAACACTCCCCACATGCAATACATTCATTGCATTGTCTGTAAGCAGACAGAGGGAGAGCGAGAAGTGAGAGAGAGAGAGAGAGAGAGCAAAAAAAACACCAGACACTGTGACTCTCTGTAACCTGAAGCTGTCAGCACTGACAGTAGCAGCAGCAAGCAGAAGCTGTGGTAACGCAACCAGCTGTGACAAACAGAGGTAATGCAAAGTAGCAGGTTAATAGTGTGCATACTGTGAACCCTCCAAATGTGTCATAGGTCTGTATCCATAGGTATGTCCATGTGATATGTTGTGTGTACGTAGTTCCAACAAAAGGGGATGACCATACATCACATGTCAAGCAGTCATAGGCCAGGATCCTGGTAGCATGTGTCTGTGCGTTGGCCTAGCAATGGCTGTAGTGACTGCTTTGAAATGTCAGCCAGGCCCAAAGGTCAGGGTCAGCCCATCCCAAAGGCACACTGGCTGGGAACAAGTGTCTGCAGGTACCTGATGTCACTGCATATGCATCCCATACTGCATAATCCCATAGCGTAGCAGACCAGGCCCATTATGCATATGATGTGGTAATTCCCAGGGTCAGTCGAGGTGCCCCCTTAGTGTTGTGGGACCACTGTTGCTGTATGCCACTGTCCAGGTACATATCCTGTAGCACGGCCAAGATAAACTATCAGTGTTACATGCGGTGGTATGTCCTCTCAGAGTGCTGGTAGCACACATCCAGGGGGACCACGAGGTCACAGTGATGCTGTGTGTTCTCCTCTGCTGAGGTCGGCCCTCACCTGGACATGTGCGATGATAGGGAGGTTACATCCAGCTGGGATAAATATCCCAAAGGTGAGGGAGAAGGAGGGGGGATATGTGCACCGAACATGTCTGCAGGATTGTTGCCAATATGCGTGTGTTTGGTGAATGTTAAGTAGGTGTGGATTAACACAGAGCATATCTGAGGCATGTGGTCCATATGTGTAACATAACTGAAGAAGGCCTTGTGGTCATCCATAGTGTTTGTGTCCATTTCCCTCCCAGAGTAGGCTGTGGCTGTTGTTATGATGGACTGTAGCATAGTACCAGTGCTGACCACAGATGCCTACCCTTAATGTGAATGTGCTCTGTCCTGCAGTAGCCTCCTGCTATTGTTATACAATCTGCCTCTGTCTGGGGTCCACCGGACAGGATGCCTAACCTTTGTGCATAGGGTCTGGGTTAGACATGTGTGCAAGTGTCATGCAATCCGCAGCATGTCCGTGGTAAGCATTTGCAAAGGGGTCAGCAGTGTGGCTTGTGGCTTCCACTGGCCCAGTGTGCTGCATGGATACCATCCCAGTCCCAGCAAGTGAATAACTGTCTAACCACATACATATCAAAGTAGTCTACTGTGCTGGTGGTGGTGGTGGGATATGTATATCCAGGCCGAGTAACGCCTGTCCACATCACAGTAGTGGACGGTGTCCCACATACAGTACCTTGGGATGAACCCCCAGAGTGAGGTTGTGCATTGCACCTGTCAGTGTGTGCTGACCGATGGGGCATGCTACTACGTTGTGTGGAATGTGGCAGGTATAGTTGCACAGGTGTTGGCTGAGCACTGATATCTGGCCATGTACCTGTGTATCCACCACGACACACACACATGCAACATATGGGAGTAGTAGTATATCACTACACATGACTATCATGTATAGTATGTGTGCCATACATTGCTGACATGGTCTGCTGATATTGTGTCTGTGTTCTCTTCCAGGGAGATGGCGTGACAGCGTAACCCCGCCTACTCTTTGGCGGAAGATGAGGAGATCCACCAGAGCCTGGTGCGGGAGTATGACATCCTGTTTTCCCGCACGAGTCAGAATGAGCAGGAGAGGGCCGCACTGTGGCAAGACCTTGTCCGTAGGGTAAATGATATTGGCACGCATAACAGGACATATGAGCAGGTACAACATCACTGCAGTGATTTAATCCGAAGTGTCCGGCAGTGTGCATCAGATATCCACAGGCAACAGGTCGCCACAGGAGGTGGGTGGCCACATCCCCCTCACCAGACTGGAGGGGATACTTCTAAGTGTTGTGGCTCCAGCCCCAGAACACCAACAACAGTACACCTGCATTATGATGGAGGCTGGTTCCACACAGCAGCACGACATGGAGCGTGCAGGTAATATGCCATATGTACACCTGACTGTTCTGTACACTGTATCATATGCAATATCAATGGGACAGATGTGCCCACTGACATTAATCTCATCATTTCTGCAGGTCCCTCCAGGGTTACAGAGAGACAGGCCATCCATGCTGGTGAGTGTGTTTAACATAACCTATAATAGTCCTGATAATGCTAGTAACAGTAGTGTAACTCAGTAGTGCTCTGTGTGTATACTGCAGGGTGTGCATGTGTGCAGGTGTGTCAGTGCCCATGTGTGCATGTGTGCAGGTGTGCCTGTGTCCACGTGTGCATGTGTGCATGTGTGCCTGTGTGCATGTGTGCATGTGTGCCTGTGTGCATGTGTCCATGTGTGCATGTGTGTATAAGTGCATCACTGGTAACAATGTCTGGAGAATGTAAACTGTGTTTCCTGTCTTCATCCCACAGGTTCTGGGGCTGCTCTGGTGACCTGCAGCAGGGAACCTGAATCCTGTTCCACGGCTACTGGTAATGATGATATATGTGTAATGGTACAGGAAGGTGTGTCAGGGTCTGCCATTGGTCAGCCAATTGACAGTACACAGCTGTCAACCCCATCATTGCCCACAGTCATCCTGCCTATACATCCTATGTCACCATTGTCCCTAGGTGATGGACAGGATACAGCGGGCATAGACCAGGGTAATGTGGTACCTGTGGCACATGCATCCCCACACAGCAGCCATGGGCAGGGCCCTCCGATGGTACCACACAGACAGTTGCCCATGGGTTCTCGTGGGAGCATCCGTGGGCACTGCCTCTGGCCGACATGCCCAAAGAGGTCTGTCAACCTCAGCTATGTTTCGGACTGTCATGCAGGCTCAGTCACGTATGGAAAGGTACACCAGACAGGGTCTGAGGGAGCTCAGAGCATGTCGCACAGCCATGACAGACAGTATGCGTGACATTGCGGATGCTATCCGTAACTTCACCGATGTCATAGACAGACATTGTGGGGACATATTACAGCAGTTCCACAACCAGATGTCCATGAGCCAGGGCAATGGTGGGTGTCTGCGGCGTCGACGTGGCCGTATGCCGGCAGTGGCAGCAGCTGGCAGTCGGCGCGGACGGCAACAGGCTCGCGCATGCCCCCATAGTGCCAGCAGCAGCCCCAGCAATGCTGGGTCTGTGCTGTCATCGGAACGCCCCAGGAGACTACGTGCACGTGGCTCTGGACAGTCCCAACAGGGACATGTGTCCAGTCAACACACTCCCGCTTCTGATGACAGTACCCAGTCAGGCTTTGTACTGGATACGGTCTGTAGCACCCCTGCCAGGCACAGGTACCGTGTCCGTGCACACAGACACTGATCTGTATGGCCTGCCAGGTGCAGTCTGTGGCTGTCCACAAACCCCTGTATATGGCAGCCATGAGGTGGAACTGTGTGCGTGCATACACACATGCGAAATGTTAACACTTAGGACAACCACATACACACTGCACCAACACTGCCCCACCCTGTAATGCTGCCCTCACCAACACACATACACACACATGTCAATTGGTGGTATCAGTGGCTGACTCAGGCATACCTAATCCACACCCTGTGCATATGATGACACTGTGCCACCTCCTGCAATCTCCAACATCATTGCGGGAACAGGTAAACACGTTGCTGATGCACAGGGTGACTACATAGACATGTATTAGTAGTATCATGTTGGTAACAGTACAGTGTGCTGCTATGACTGTGTGTACCCCAGCATGCCTGCTGTAGTAACTGTATGAATGTCCTGAATTGTTATCTGCACCCATAGTACATACCAAAGTATAACAGCTGCACATAATTGCATGCCGGTGGTAAGGTTGTCAACAGATACCCGCATACATGGGTAGCACAGGGGGAAAGCTAACGCAAGTAGTGATATGCAATGGTGGACATGTACAGTAATGGTGTCAAGATGCCCACAACGACTATGCCATGTGTATGTTCACGCATCTAGATATGTGTGCAGTACCAATGTTGTCCAGATCACAAATAAGTATGACATAATATCGGTTCTACCATGGGCATCTGTGCTGCATATTCCTGGGTACATGTTGATAGTGCCTACATATTTGCATTGTTACTTACTGTTATTGTTACCCCTTCTTTGTTGTATAATGCAGTACTTCCAGCCCTGTGTACTGTAGCTTTGTTTGCATGCATGTTCGCCTGGGGTCCCCTGGAACACTGCTTACACCTGCAATGCAGAGTTACAGTGCTTCTGTAGACTGCTAGTGACATCTGCATAGCGTACCATATGTATGTCAACCTTACACATGACAGAACGTCACTGTCTGTCCTATGCATGTCGTTGCCTGTGACACATTGCACACGTCTTACCTGGCATTTACCCACGTGTGCAGTCATATATGTCAGTGCTATGAAACAGAGGCAGTCCACCCACACATACACACCTTCAGTATGTTGTTCCCCATTGGCCCTATGTGTTGGTACTCACCATGGCAATCACACTACTAGGGTGGCATGTACAAAGGTAACCTGTGAATCGCCTCTATGGTCCAGTCGTGGTTTATGTGGGTCATGTGTCATTGTCACAGCTGCCACATGTATGCAGTCAGCCATCACCCTTGGCCAGGAATGTACAACACATGTGTGGGATGCCACCACACAGCCAATCTGGGGACTGGTCTCTCTGAACCCAGTAATTCCATACCCTGTCAGGTGGCATGTCATATATACTACGTCCAGGACAGACGTCAAACCCAATCCCTGCTGCTACTATTGATAATACCCCTGAAGATGTTCCTGATAGCTTTGACCAGTCCTTTACTGAGACATTGCAGGCCCTAGCTAGCCATCTACCTCCTAGCTCCCCTGGTCCTGAAAGCAGCACCCCTAGAAAACTACTTGCGTCCAGCTGCCAACCAGTCACCACTTCACTTCTCCGTACCTTGGTTGTAACAGTGAAACCCACTACACTGTCTGCTGATCAACACCCTGCCGAGCACCTATCAAAACCAGATGATGCTATTGCTTACCCTGTCTTAAAGGTAATCAAAGGTACTATGTTAGAATCTAACTTTCCCACCATCTGGAAAATGTCATATGTAATCCCACTTCACACAGGAGGCAGCTCTACTGAAGTCTCCACTTATAGGCCAATAGCTATACTCTCTCCACTTGCAGAGATTATGGAGACTTTCGTCATAGACAAGTCATGCACCACCTAATCCAAACTCGCATTATGGCAGACACTCAGCATGGCTTACGTCCTCATCACAGCACTACGTCAGGCCTCCTAGCCTTTACTAACACCATAAGCCATACTTGCAACATTAATTATATATCCACAGCCCTCTTTTTGGATAACTCAAAGGCATACGATATGGTTGATCACCAACTTGGACTCCACACCCTGCACAGACTGTCTAGATACTGGAGCCTTCCAATGGTGTCAATCCTACCTGCATGGTCAACAGCAGGCTGGCCTCTGGCAGAACAAACCCTCTAACCTTCTACCTAACACCCTCAGAGTACCACAAGGCTCTATCCTAGGGCCCTTGCTGTCCTCCATCGTCATTAACGACCGTTATACTGTCATCCCAAAAGTCATCTGTATCCAATATGCTGTATACTCTACTCTGATCTGCTCAGCCACATCTCCAGTAGAGTTATGGTCAGCTACCCAGACCACCTTTAATACAATAGCAAACTGGCTTTCTGAACATCATCTGATCCTAAATCCCAATCAAACTAAACTGCTGTTATTCCACCAACACGTAGGTCTACCACGTTCACCGTTACCATAACATCAACTGATGGCACAATAATCTCCCCTGACCCATCTCCGAAACTATTAGGTGTCATCATAGACAATAACCTCATATGTGACATACATGTTAACCAGATTAGCAAAGCCATCAATAGAAAGCTAGGGTCACTTTACAGAATTAAAGCCTTCCTAGCCCCTCCAGCTAAAGGTGCCATAGCTCGCTCACACCTTGTTTCAGCCCTTCTGTATGCATCCCTCTACTCTCACATATGAACAAGACTGTCCTTAACAAGCACTGGATTTGCTACAACCACATTGCCAGGTTTGCCACTGGCCTGCCTGTTAGGACACATCATTGCATCAATCTAAATCAGCTTGGTTGGCTTGCAATACCCAGCCTAATACAGTATAACCAACTGATTATGGCCTATAAAATCCTCTATAATCCAGACAATACTCCTGCACTTAAATTATAATCACCCCCTATAACAATCCTAGACCGCTTCGATCCTCTAACAATGTACTACTTCAAACTAGCGAGTTTATTAACATAGCTGGTGATTCTCTCTTTGCAAACCCTGTAAGTAGATCCTGGAACTCACTTCCAGCTGATATTACCCCAATGTCCACCTTAGGTCATTTAACAGTAGACTCAAACAACATTTGTCACGTAACTGGCTATGTCAATGTATCAAGCCTGGCTAACTCGAATGTGTAACCTGTGTGAACCACTGTACTGTGTAATTACAATTTAATCCTGGCTTGTGCTCAGGTCTAACATTAACCTGTGGAACATGTTGGACCTGCTTACTTATGTAATCTCTGTAAATAATCTGCTTGTACTATGTAATGCTAGTATTCTGTAATGCTGTATCTGCTACCCTCGTAGCTTGTCTCCATGGGCCTACCCTGGAAATGGACATGCATCCAGTTGGGCTATCCCAGTCAACATATGTAGGATAAATAAATAAATCAATACAAGATATTACAGTGACGACAATACCAGTCAGACATTGACACACACTGACAGCATGCTGAACACACTAGGGCATACGTGGGGACTCAGACTAGCAGCCTGCCTGCACATCACACACCTCCGCAGCTGGCACACAGGCATATGTTCCGTCGGAACAGAGCACATGCCACACATGGCACACACATCCCCTGTGCCACACACCCACAGCCTGTAGGGCTACACAACACACCTGCTACAGACGTGTCAGGTACCTGTCATGTGTGCTGCACTGGGGTCCCGCTCAACAGGCTGTATCTGGTGAAGGTCACAGTGATATGACTCAGGGGCACTATGGTCCACCACAGCACACATGCATACAGGTCAGACAGAGGCATGGACAGATATGACTCACTCATTGACCATGCCAGTGTGGCTGCCTGGGACATACCTCCCTGGACTACATGATAGGGAACATAGAATGGATCTCTCAGCATGTGGCACAGGCCAGTATGAGCCTGATGTTGGTTGCCAACATACCCTCCCCAGGTATTCTACCACTATATGTGGGAAGGCTGTTGTATGTCTACATTATGCTCAGTCTCCACTGTCATTCATAGGGTATCCACTGGCTGTCAACATGTGCTTACATGCTAGGGAAGCCACATTGATGTTCAGGGGTCATCTTGCACATGACACACATGGCCCGATGTATACTGGCAAGGCTCCTTGGTACACACATACTGCCTTATGCTACAGGACATGGTTTACATAGCGACCTCCGTGGGTATCACACAGGTTAGGACACTAACAGTGCTGCTACACAACAACAGCACTGTACACCGGAGGATGCATGCACCAGACACTGCCCTCAGCACGGTGAACTGCAGTGTCTGTGCAGTACCGGATGCATGATTCATGGCTCACAGGTGTTACCCATCACTGACAGGTTATGCCCCATACCATGCCTGTCGTCCCCTACACATGTAACACACATGGATAGGGGGGTGGTATCCCAAGTTAACACAGATACACACACCTCCAGGTTGTTGGCACAGCACAAACCATCAGGGCCTACTCATGTGCAGCTGACAGTGTGTCGGACTACCATCTGGTTCATAGCATGGCACACAACCCTCACATACACAGGAAGACCACCTATCCTCCATAACAACACCAGCAATATGACAGTCCCATGAACTGTGTTTATAAGGCCATACTGCATCCAGCCGAACATTGTGTGTGAGCATTACTGTAGCTACAACACTCTAGTTGAAGAGTTCACAGTATGTGGTCACCGAAATGCAGTGGAATGACATGTTACCACTACCACAACAGGTGGGAACATGCAGCACCTGTACATTGACTACATGTACACTATATGGCCCAGACCAGATGTGTATCCCCTGCTGTAGGTCTTTCACCATAGACACCCACACTGTATAGGGACATACCACGTGCGGACCCTGCACAGTAAGACACAGTCATATTGGTATACATTGCTAATACCATTTATCCACACAAAGCATGTGTCAGACATGGTAACTACTGCAGGTCACAGGTATTTATGTGTATGTGTCACACACATACATCATGTGTAATGCCATTGCTGGGTTAGGCAATGGCATGCATTGTTATGTACAAACACCCGCACAAGGTCATACTGTGTGACACAACCACACGTGACAGTTGTGGGTTACCAAAACATGCCTATCTGTACTCTGATGATGGTAATAGACACAGTAGCAGAGCACAGTATTGGCATTACTAGCCAACTAGCCCTGTCTGGCTGTGCTGATAGTGTGGTGACATCCCCTGTGTTTACTGGTGGAGTATGCAGCATCTGGTGTATTGTAGTATTTGCCAAAAGGATCTGTTCCCTCACACTTGCATTTACACACACCCTACTACCCCCACACACATGCACACTTGCCATATGCAGGATTCATTCCCCTACCTACCTAAGTCATGACACGTGAGAGAGGGACATTAGCAAAGCGCACTGTTCGGTTTACTAGATAGTTCCTCGTCTCTGGCTATACTTATAGGGTGCTGACAACATCAGTACTTTGAAAGGGTAA
Organism: Protopterus annectens; assembly: GCF_019279795.1. Classification (NCBI taxonomy): domain Eukaryota; kingdom Metazoa; phylum Chordata; order Ceratodontiformes; family Protopteridae; genus Protopterus; species Protopterus annectens. Next base: position 458,123,485 of record NC_056748.1, read on the forward strand.
TGTGCATCAGGTAGTGTGATCACCTGATTGCCAAAACTAACATGTTTTTCATACGGAAATGCACACACACACATGTCATTTACAGGTTTCAAAATCCTACCTAATTACATTACGATACACAGGGGAAACGCATTAGCAGAGTGCGCTATTCACATTACTGGGAGGCTTCCCTTCTCCTGCTGTACTTATAGGGTGCTGACATCATCTGTGTTTAGAAAGGGGCGTGTGCATCCTGTAGTGTGTTCTCCCAGTTGCCAAAAGGAACATTTCTCTCATACATATCTGCACACACACAATAACCACCCCCCCCATCCAAACACACACACTTGGCATCTGCAGGATTCAAACCACTACCTATGTTATGTCACTTGAGACGGATGCATTAGCAGAGCACGCTATTCGCATTATTGGGAGGCTTCTCTTCTCCTGCTGTACTTATAGGGTGCTGACATCATCTGTGTTTAGAAAGGGGCATGTGCATCCTGTAGTGTGTTCTCCCAGTTGCCAAAAGGAACATTTCCCTCATACATATCTGCACACACACAATAACCCCCCCCAAACACACACACTTGGCATTTGCAGGATTCAAACCGCTATCTAACTATGTTATGACACTTGAAAAGGATGCATTAGCAGAGTGCGCTATTCGCATTACTGGGAGGCTTCCCTTCTCCTGCTGTACTTATAGGGTGCTGACATCATCTGTGTTTAGAAAGGGGCATGTGCATCCTGTAGTGTGTTCTCCCAGTTGCCAAAAGGAACATTTCCCTCATACATATCTGCACACACACAATAACCCCCCCCCCCATCCAAACACACACACTTGGCATTTGCAAGATTCAAACCACTACCTACCTATGTTATGACACATGAGACGGATGCATTAGCAGAGTGCGCTATTCGCATTACTGGGAGGCTTCCCTTCTCCTGCTGTACTTATAGGGTTCTGACATCATCTGTGTTTAGAAAGGGGGGTGTGCATCCTGTAGTGTGGTCTCCCAGTTGCCAAAAGGAACATTTCCCTCTCACACACACAAACCCCACTCACCCACACACACATACACTGAGCATTTGCAGGATTCGAACCCCTACCTAACTATATTATGACACTTGAGGGTGACGCATTAGCAAAGCGCACTATCCAAATTACTGGGCATCTGTTCTGCACCTGTAGTATTTCTAGGGTGCTGACATCTTCATTTCCACAGAGGTTTGTAGATGTCGTACTACCTGTCAGGTGGGGATAGCATGTATATACATTTGCAGCCACCTACATCAGGGTCAGATGTGCACATCGCACTGGCAGGTTATGTTCTATACCATGCTTTGGGACCACAGGACCTGTAACACACAACACAACCAGTCCAGCACACCACACCCACATCCAGGACACACACTTAGCTTCCCTGGGAACAGTGCCAGGATATGCAGGTATTCACATACACCATTCCAGTTGTTAACATCAGGTACAGGCATATTGTGTGTGAGAACTACTCAGACCTCTACCACTTTACCCTACCACCACTACAATTTGTGGGTCCATGTGCTATGGCAGAACCACACACCACAGCCACATGGGGGAATACATATTGCACCTGTCCATCTGCAACGTGGGTACTCACTGTTCCACACCAGAGGTAAACCACCATTGTTGATACCTGCCCATGTCCACCTTTCCCTGGACATCCATATCTCATCTCCACCCCCAGGCAAGGCTGTCACTGCACACAAACTGTGTTTAGCACAAGCAGACTCTACACTTGTGTAGACTGGGGTGGATGACTTCAGAGGACCCATGCTGGAGGACTATACTGGCCACTCAGCATAATCCTTGACACTTGCATCCTATGAGCATGTGTACAGTTTGCATTGGTCATGCTGTCCCACATATACCCATGACTGCTCCACAACAAGACACCTGTCAGCTGTACACCGGCCATATATGCGCCATTCTACAGACAGAGCGACCTACTACATTGCAGAGCTGTAGCCCACAGAGGAAGGATATCTGTGGACGTTTCCAGCATGGCACTTCATTCACACATACTCATTACAACACAGTGTTGACAGCGGAATCGTCCAGAGAATGCAGGTAGGGCTCCCCTCAGTCTGTTATTGATGGACACCTACTGTCAGAGATCCTCAGCAACCCTCTCACAGCACACACCGACAACATGGCTGTGGCTTAGCACATTCAATCCCTGAGACCTCCACGGTGCCCCTGCTTGACAGAGGCACAGCTCACTAGCCTCACATGTCGCCTTCTGTGACATACTGTACAGTGGCATGGTAGCCTACTATCCTGGGGATGCAGATGCCAAGCACACTCTGGCTGAGCTGTCATTCCCTGGGGCAAGAAGCCTAGTATTGACCTCTACACCCATATGTTCAATTGTCAGATGCACAATATTTGTAGTGCTGTTCTACTGTTTGCAGGTCTTTATTGCCATAGCATTCCCTGTTCCTATGACCAACTTGTGTATCTGTGGCAGATGTTTGCATATGACGGCGGTCCACTATATCACTTATGTCTCTGTGGTCATTTACTGTGTGCACTGGGCTTATTGCTGTGTTGTGGTTGGTTCCTGGACTGACACGTACAAATACCAGATATGTGTGGCCAACTGCTACACAGAGATATGGCCTAAGTGTGTGAGCATGCCCAGTTCAGCCTTTCCATGTCATGTTGTCTGACATATGCCTCATTTATCAAAGTGTGCGAGCATGCCCAGTGTGAGCTTTCCATATGTTGTACTCTGAAGTCCAACACATATTTGGGTGTGTGTGACCTTCATCATTATCACATGTTTATGATTGTGTGCTGGGTGTCATGTTGTGTACTAACTGGCCAACTGCTTCGTGTCTGCCACAACAGGGATTATACTGTGCCTGCAGGAATTGCATGGGATACTTTGCAGACAGTTCTCAACATACTTTCATAATGACCTAACACTGTAGTACCGTATAGTGTACTGGTTCGGTATTTCACTGTAGTGGACAGTATCCTGGGCTTTAGTCCTATCACTGCTTGACATCTTCATAGTGAGCACGACAGACTGTGTAGGGGCCAGTTGTGCACATATGACCATGTTGCAATATGTTCAGATATGGACTACCTACACCAGGCTCGTCCAACATTGCTAGTGTATTCCACAACAAGGGTGGGCATTGGCAAACACTAGCGATGTTCTGTAGGCCATTGCTGATGGTAGTCACAGGGTGTGTTTGTCCTTTGACACACATTGTAACTGGGGTTTGCCATTACATATGTCATGGTTGGTATACTGTGCCTCTGTCTACCTCTGACATAACAGTGATACCCAGGGTAGCCTACCATCTCCCATACACTCATCAGGATGCCTCTTGAGGGGTGTTGATATGTGGCACTCTGGCTGCCCTGTATCAGGAGTTTACTGCAGTGTGGGGGTGCCTTCTGTGTTATGGATCATTCGGTACAGCTTGTCCTATGTATGTCAGTGCTGGGGTTCAGGTCCCTCATGTGCATAGCTCACTGCCATTCAGATTGTACAAGGTGAAACATGTTCATTCATTCCAGGTTGGACATGGCATCATACATCAGGCACAGCTTTCCTGTAGCCGGGAAGGATGGACGTGTGGGGCTGCAGTTTGTTTACTCAGGCAACACATGGCATCTGTTCAGGCTCTTTGCTACCCCTGGTGGGGTACTGTTGTGGACTTTACAGTCGTTGGAGGTGTCTGCTGCGGTATATCCCACAAGGGCTATTGTAGTCAATTGTGATGCTGATGGAGGATGGCTGCAGAGCCAGAGTGGTTTCCCCTTATCTACATCTGACAGCCTTCATGTTTGGGTGGGTATATGGTACATGTTTCTGCGAACACCACAGACACATGTTTGTCCAGTGCAGGTTATTTATCACCTTTTGTACCCAGGTCTCACATTACATGTTAGGTGCCTCATGGGTTAACACCTGCGTGGTATTTTGTGGGCACTTACTGTATATCCACAGTGGTTGTCTATACACATTTCTGTGATTAGCTTGCTGACTTGGCTATGGCTACAGTTGTTTGTTTGTGGGTGGCCCTTTTGTGGGTTTCTTGTGTCAGCTGTGGGTCGGATACGGTGGGCTGTTTGTACTCCTCTGCATACATGCTCAGTCACAGTCCTTCCATGTTGGCCTATACCTATGGGACATGTATACAGAACGGGGAACAAGACCAGGCCTTGTGGGATGCCACTCATATCCGCTTTGTAGTCTGGCATGGATGCAGCATGTCTGACCATGTCAGTTCTGTCCTTGGTCTGCTTTGCAACCCTCTACTGACATAGGGGTGTATATTTAAGCTGGTGAACATATCCATACTGAACACGTACGGTATGGTCTAGAAGCATGTGCACGGTCCAGCTACGCTGTGTGGACCACATAGCCCTCATCACTGACCTTAATGACTGCTTCAAATGGGTCAGACATGTTTAGGGGCCGGTTCTGCAGTTACAACAGCCACAGTGTGTCGGGTCCGTATCAGTAGGTCCACATTAGCCTTCTGTCTGTGGTACATACTGATCCTTTCCATAGCTGTACAGAACAAGCTTGTCAGGATCCTGGGGTGTTAGTTTGGAGTATCCATTCAGGCAACCCCTTTGTTGTGATGGACCACTGTTGTTGTACACTGCTCTTTGGGTACATACCCTGTGGTAAGGCTGACATTGGCCAGTAGTGTGATTTTGCATTCCATTACTCTTGGGGTCCATGTTGGCCTCAGCACAGGACACCGCCACATACCTTTGCTGCTGTGTGTTCTGCTTTGCAGATGATGGCTGTTACCTCAGCATCTGCAATGTCAGGGGACCATCTGCTGGGATAGGTATTTTGCACTTGGGGGGGGGGTGTTTGCACTGCACCTGACAGGTTGTATGTTAGCAATATGTGTGTGTGTTTGGTATGTTGTTTGTAATATCTGTGTGATTCGGAGCATATCTGTGGATGCCCAGCATGGTTCCTACCATCAGTTGGGTAAGCCTTGTGATTATCCTTAGTGTCCTGTACGTGTTGTATCTTCATAGGTTCATGGGTTCATAGTAGGCTAGACACCATAGGCCATTGGTAAGCCTAGCTAGGGTGTGTGTGTCTTCGCCACCCCTTGCTATGTTTAATTATGGCCATTTATGAGGTTCTTCACTGTGCCTCTGTCTGGTCGTGACACAGTGGGGACCCCCAGTATACATGTATGGTCATCCATCCACTTGGCAATATTCCTGTTGAGGGGTGTCAGTGAGGGGCTCTGCCTACCATGGATTGGGATCCTGTTTCTGGGTGTGGGGGCCTATGGGTTATGTATCTGTCCCTCCAGCACATCTTATTTCATTATGTGTTGAGGTTGACATCTGTGACTCTCACAGCTCCAATGGCTTTGATTTCCTGTGGTGTAGCATGTCCATTACTCCTATGTTGGACATGGCCTGGTACAACGGACATACAATGCCTCTGTGTAGGCAGTGTGTGGCTGCAGTCAGCTGGGGTGTCTACAGCCAGGCAGCATATGACATATATTCCGCACACTTTATCCTGTTGGTGGGGTAACTATGAGGTCTTCCCAACCACTGCAGGTGTCACGTATGGTACATCCCATATGAGTCATTGTACTAGATTGTGGGTCTGATAAGGGGACAGTACAGCAGCACAGTGACCCCTGTTGATGTTGGTGTGAATCCTTTCATGATACGGTGTCCAGTATCAACAGTCTTCATAGCCACATTGGCATTGTGGCTGTCACATGACAGATTAATGTCAACCTGTGTCCCTAGGTCCCTGATGACTCCTTGCATACATAATGGTTTGACACCTATGTGGTACTTTGTGTACCTTGTCTGGTATTTGGTGGGACATCCATACTGTCCAGTGTCTTCGGATGTCTGGCTGCGGTTCTTGTGTGTGAGAGTGTGGTCTGTCGCATGCTACAGACTGTACAGCAGTTTTGACTACAGTTATGTGCACATGGGTGGTGTCCGCTGCTTTGTGCATTGTCAGTTACCTGGCTATATGGGTGTCTGTGCTGCATATGGATACTCCCCTACCTTTGATGTCTTGGTGCAGGTGTTGGGGCCATAACACATGGTATGTGGTATAACCTAGTAGTGCTGGTGTGGTATCACTAGGCCTGCAGCAAGCTTCTGTCACTGGACAGACATCAATGTTCTCCATAATGGGAGGTGCCTCAGGGGCATGCATATTGCAGTTTACACATCTGGCATTGGGCAGCATTACCCTTATGTTTCCTACCACTTATGTTTTCTAGGGTGGTGGGTAGTCTTTTTGGCCTTGCCTACATACGGCTCTATGGAGGCGGCAAAGGCCTTATCCAGTATCCAGACGCCCAGGGGTAACAGGTGCAGGCCATCCCTGGAACAGCAGCATGGCTTGTCATGCTTGACATCTCCAGTGGACACACATTACACCCTCTTGGACTGACAGCTGTAACTGTGCCAGCTGTTAAACATGAGCATTCTGTGTTTGTACTGTGGCATCATTCTTGGTGAGGGTTGGATGCTGCACACAGCCAGTGTCATCCCGCCCTGGGGTACATACCGGAGGACCATACATGTCTCATTTGTTGTTGACCGGCGAGGTACATCTCAGGTAATTCACCCCAGCATGGACATTAAGTGCATCATATTCCTGCTTGCTTTGGGGTGACCTGTGTACTTGTGTTACGTGGCATTTTGTGGCTACCTACAAGCAGCTTACTCTACCCTTTCCCTTGTTCAGTCTGGTGAGTGGGACAGCTGTGTTTCTGCCTATACAGACACCTATTACGACTGTATCAGGCATTTGTTTCTCCTTCGGGCCTGTGACTGTTTGTCACACCAGCTTTATGCATCTATTCATTGCATGTGCTATGTTTGAAGGTTGTGGTTGCTTGTGATCTACTTTGGAGGCATCTGTTGGTGTGGTGTGTTTGTAATTGCGGCCTCCGGGCATATTTGTCTGTGTTTATGTGTTTGGTTTACAGTTGGGGTAGGTCTATGTGGGACTGGGTTCATGGTGTATGTGGTTACCTTCTCCTCCTGACTAGTGTTGACAGTACTGGCTTGTTGGAGCTCAACCTCTGCTTTGGATACATGGATGCATCTATCACATATGTCTGCATTTATTCGGGGGTGTTGTGGTTGTCTGTGTACTTGGGACAGGCGTCACATTGCTTCTGGATTCATAGGTTATACTTGTTGTGGCTGGACTTAGTGGATTGTATGTGTGGACATATGTTGTTGCCATACTACTGGTCAGTGATTGCTTCCCTTTTTATGTTTGCTCTATCATGTGGTATCTTCCTCATTCTCTTGCATGGTTTGGTAATGACTGGGGCCCAGCATGCCAGATGTCTGCGTGTATGGCATTGTGTGTTGTTGTTATTTGTGATTGCATACTCCAAGCATTCCTGGCTGTGTTCATGGAATGCCTGTATAACATGTTCTGTGGTGTGTCCCATGTTCTGCACTTGCACAGTGCCTTTTCTGGATTCAACATCGGTTTTGTGGGCTGCGACCTATACTTTACACATGTTTTGCACTGTGGTATTCTGGCCAGGGATTGGGGTCGGGTGTGTATTTCCAGTGTGCTTACTCTATGGTCTTGTCTTACCAGTGAGGGGTACACTTCTCATCTTGCCATCCAGTACACATGTTGCTGATTATCACATCCAGTATGCTTACCCCTCTTGTGGGGGTAGTACATTGTTCCTGGGCATTTTGGTTTATGGCATCTGGGTAACTTTCCCCTACTGTGTTGGTGCTAGTACGATGCTACCGGTGTTTGTCTGGGTATTTTCAGTTGAGCAATATAATGTGGTTTGGGGGGCTTGATATATTCATGTATTCCGACATAGGCCAGGTGATGTTCCTGGTATTAGGACAGTGGTCTGCAGCAGGCTATCTACTGCGAGGCAGTTTTAGCCATTGGTATTTGACCATGGCTATTCCATGCTGCTTCTTGTTGTGGTACCAACATGGGGTTGTGGTTATCCTTGCCATTTCTTGCTAGTCACCCACCTTTTGTAGCTTGTTCCATGTTTTGCGGCTGTACAGCACAGTATGAGGTGTGACCTGGTAGTGCTAGGGTGCTGCTGTGAGCCTTGCCCAGTTCTTTATTACAGGACTGGTATCTACATTCTCCTTACTGTGTGCATTTACACTACACACATCTTGCTGTTTGTACATCTGTCATGGGGTAGTGTTACATCTAGGTTCCTATCCCTTGTAGAACCTATGAGGTTGGGTGTGTGTTTTGCGACTTACCTATTCAGGGCATGTTGTGGGTACTGACAGCCTTTGCTAGTATCCATGGGGCATGGCATGCTAGGTGCTGAAGGAGAAAGTTGAGAATTTGTTTGTGTACACACTTTTCAAGAATTTTAGAGAGGAGAGAGAGAATGGCAATGGGTCTGAAATTGGAGGGATCAGAGGAGTTACCACCTTTGTGGAGTGGTATAATGAAGAACTTCTTCCATATATCTGGGACTGTATTTTCTTTTATAGACCTGTTGATTAAGACAGAAATAGGGTATGTGATGGATTTTACTGCATGTTTAAGGAAAAGGGGTGGTATATTGTCTACAGATGGGGAACAGGGTTTTAACTTGTTAAGTCGAGTTCTAATTTAAGATGTTGGGACAGGTGATAGTGGAAAGGATGCAGAGCGGGAGGAAGGAGAAGTACAGTTGGTGTACTGGGTTCCAGGTTTATTAAGTTTCTCTATAGTCTCAATAAAGAAGTTGTTAAGTGAGGTGACAGATTAAAGTGATGATTTATTGGAGTATGGATTCGGAGATGATGGGTTTTCAGGAGATAGACGTTTGTTAGCAGAAGACCAGAACTTTGTGGAGTTATAATAGGGGTTGCTGAGGGATGTTTGATAATAGCTCTGTTTTTGTAGTAGGACTTGTTTTTTGTTAGATTACAGAGGTCTCTGTAAGAGTTAAGGTCAGATAAGGTGGTGCTTTTTTTCCAGGCCTTCCAGGCTTTATCTCTCTTGACCATGAGGGAGTGAGTAGTGCCACTTAGCCAAGGAGTATATTTCTCTAGAGAGGGCAAGGGAGTCCAGGATTTCCAAGAAGATTTTGTTAAAAAGAAGAACAGCATCTTCAAATGGCAAAGAATAGAGTATGGACCAGTCCATTGAGGAGAGTAGTTGGTTGAAGGTGTCAGGATGGAATTTAGATAGATTATGGGAGACTTTATATTGGTGAGGTTTTAGAAGGCTAGGAGAGTGTCTTATTACAGAGGTGGGAAGCTGATCGATGAATGTATCAGCTAGAGAAGTGGGGTTATGGTAATTAGAGGGGTTGGATACAAGTATCCAGTCGAGTATAGTACCACAGGAGTAATTTTTGAATATGTGAGTGGGGGTAGTAATAAGTTGGGAGAATCTGTATACGTTTATGTGGGAGGTGGAAGAGTTGGTATTAAGTATATTCCAATCAATATTAACGTCCTCTAGTATGATAGTTTCATGAGGTATAGAGTGAGAGAACCAGGACAGGATCTGTTCTAATATGGTAATATTGTCACCTGGGGGAATGTAGATGGCTGCTATAGTGAGAGTCTTGTGTTGGTTTATGTTACAGTTTACTAACAATATCTCAGCTATCTCAATCTATTGATTCAATAGCAATATCTTCTAGTGATGTTGTTTTAAAATGAGTATTATACTTTTTGTCAGGTGTGAATAGAATTATTTATTTAGCATTTAATAGCAAGTAGAATTATGTTATTCAATTCTCAATAGTGTGAAAAGATTTTGAGTGATGGTCTGAAGTTGGTTTAGAGTTGAGCTGACCAGGTAAGTGTTGAATCATCTGTAAACTGTGTTGTTTGATGCATTAGTTTATGTTTTGTCATGCTATTTATAAATATATTGAACTAAAATGGACTTAGGATTGATCTCTGAGATACACCTACTGTGATTGTCTGATATAAGAAACAGAAATTTTCTCATCTTACAGCTTGATCTCTGTCTTTTAGGTAGGTATTAAATCAACAGATAATTCATATCTAGGCTGGCTATTTTTATTAGAAGAAATGATGATAAACAACCATCAACAGCTTTAAACAAGTCTAGCAAGAGAAAAGAAACTATTTATTTATTTATTTATGTATTGCCATTTGTTAACCAGATTAGTCCAGCCGAACTAGGACACAATTTTACACGAGCTCCAAAATGAACTAAACCGTCACATGAATTCACTGTTCCAACTCAGCCTGGGCTGTCATGGATGCACAGGAACATAGTGAATGTTACAACACACAAATTCTCCCTGATTTAAGTGGTGACATACATGACCTTGTTGAGGGCACATGTCAATATAATGAGGTCATGAATAGATGGTGGGGTGAGACCTTGGCAATCCTCGACCATGGCATGTCTGTGCTAGAGCATGTGGAGGGAGATTGGCATTGGCCACATGGATGTAGGTTATCACCAACAACAGCTGAGAGTCTATCGGGGCCATGTACCTTCACACTCTCTTAGTGGCAGTGACACCAGCACTGCCAAAGGGAGGTTGCTGTCCACAGCACGCCGGAGCAGGCCATGACCCTGTGGTCCTGTCCAGTCCTGTCAGGGGCACAGATCCAGCAAACACCAGTCACAATCAGGAAGGAGTACTGCATCTAGCCTTGGGCCTGGTGGCACCAGTAATGCCCCTTGCAGGACCAGTTCCCATGTCTGTGCCCAGAGATGGTGACCTGGACACCCTGCCATGTACGCTGCACAGCTGTCCAATGTACCCCTGTGTAGGCCAGCCACATGGTGTGACTGTGTGCATACATACACACACATCTGTATCACAGGCAGGTCACCTCCACACACACACAGCACCTCTGTGCATCCCATCTAATGGGACACCTCCAAACACACACACATGATGTCAACGATATGGACCAGCCTAGGCCTCTGGCAAACCCACACCACACCCTGTGCATGTGATGATACCTGTGCCACATCCCTGTCATCCATACCATCGATGCAGGGACATGCTAATATGGGTCTGATGCACAGGGTGAATATAGTACAGTGTAGCTATGTAATACTATGTAAGGTGCTGTCTGCTTGCATTTGTTATGGGTACACATACAGGTGTATGTACCGTATTAACCAGGAGGAATTATTGCTGTTAGTACCACTGACTGAATGTAGTCTGACATGCTGTATTCTGTTAGTGTTCCAGGTGTTGGTTTGTCTGCAGGCTGTGGCCCTGCAGACATTCCCAAGAGGGAGTATGGCAGACTGGGAATACACCAACCATGTCATAGGCAAGGTATAGCTTTATATGTACATGTACCAGGTGTGTATGCATGCAACAGTTTGTGAGGGACACTGTTGTCAGACAGTGTGACCTTGCATACATACCCCTTGTAAAAAACGTAAACCGGCCACAGGACAAAGTCAAGCAAGCTCCTGCATCAACAAATCAATTTATTATAAGCGCTTTTCGTGCCCTCTGTGAGTGCACTTCTTCAGAAACAATAAAACCATATACAAATAGGGTTTAAATAAACCTAACAATTAGTAAGTTCAATTAACTTTTTAAAACACCCGCCTTACTTTCCTTAAAGTCACAGTAAACCAGGTAGTGTATAATGGACTCCTTACCCTAATAGTGTAAATTAATACAATGTAATACTTATAAATTCAACCTTAAATGATAAAATTGAATACGTATAAATAACATATAAGGTTAATACCCTATACTAATATAAATATACATATAAAGGAGCTTTATAGCTTACACAAATACATAAACACACATATGCAAACACATATAATAGTGCTTAAAATACATATAAATGCATCTGCATGACCTGTAAGTAATAAAACTCTCTAAAAACTATACACATATGTATATGTATATAGATGAATTTTAACAAAGCTAAAAAACAATAAAATAAAATAATGAAAAATAAAAAATAATGAAAAATAAATATGTAATCAAATATTAATAATTAATAAGGCAACATCAACGTTTAAGACTCTTAAGTTTCAAAATACTACTGATTGAGCAAGATTCATTCAAACCAGGATAATTATAAGCATTTAGCCTTATTTGCCATTGTAACTCTAATTCTTCCAATTGTAGACATGCTGGACCCCCTCTTCCAGTTTGATTAACTTGGTCTATTACTGCAAATTTAAAGCTGTGGTTGCTATATTTAAGGTTATGCTTAGCAAGTGCATTGTCCAATTTCATTCTGCTGATAGCGTATTGGTGTTCATATAACCTTTCACGGAGTTTACGCTCCGTTTTGCCCACATAGAATGCAGGGCACTTTTGGCATTTCGCCACATAAACAACCATTCTACTATTACAATTAAATCTAGCTTTAAATTTAATATGATGGCCATTAATCTTCAGAGAGTATAAATTCTCCACATATTTGCAATAATTACAGTCTTGGCATTTAAACATCCCAGTAACCTTAGGGGGTATCCTTCGTTGGCGTTCAAGATAATTCTTAAGGTTGTATCCTCTCCTATATGTAACACTTGGGCCGTCCCCCAATTTTACACAAATGGTATGGTTAATACCAAAGAGCTCCCAATTCTTTTTGATAATCTCAAAACATAGTTGACTATGTATATTGTATGTGGTTATCAAGTTGGGAACTTTCTGTGTCTCAATCTCATGTCCCACTGTGGTGGGGTTGACACACCTTTCAACCATATTTTCAACATTGGGTGATTGCTTAATACTCATCAAAGGTTGATAAGTACCATTTGATCTTTTAAGCTGAACTTCAACAATTAGGTCATCCAATAATGTGATTGGATAACCTCTGTGTAAAAACATAGATTTTAAAACTTGACATTCCTGTACAAAAGCACCATCTTCACTCACAATGCGTGCCGCTCTCACAAGTTGTCCCTTGACAACGGAACGTTTTTGGTGGTATGGATGGCAACTTGTAAAGTGTAAAAAGGAATTGGAATAAGTTCTCTTCCTATAAATTGAAGCTGTAACTATACCCAATTCCCTATTCTTTGTAAGCCATACATCTAAAAATGCTATAGATTCCGTGTCAAAGGAAGCTGTAAATTGCAAGAATTGTGTAGATTCATTAAATATTTGTAATATGTTGTTGCTACTAGTTAGATCACCTTTAAGGAGGATGAAAATGTCATCCAAAAATCGTGTATAATATATTATTTTTTCTTTAAACACTTCATTGCTGAAGACATATTCAGCCTCCCAATATGCCATCACTAGGTTGGCTATACTCGCCCCACACGGGGAACCCATAGCCACTCCAACTTTCTGTAAATAAAAATTATTGTCGCCAAACATAAAAAAGTTATTACTAAGGACAATTTCCATTAATTCAATAACTAATGATATTTCGTCCATTGGTGCCCCTTCCTTCTGTAATAGGGCACGCACCCATTCTAAACCCAACTCTTGGGGAATACAGGTGTAGAGATCTTTAACATCAACCGTCAAAAAGTTGTAGTCCATCCTAAACTCCAATGTATTTAAATGTTCAAGGAAAGACCATGAGTCCTTACAAATCTGGCTTTGTTTGGTTACATATTTTTTCAGTATTGAGTCAACAACTTTGGCGCACACATAAGTAGGAGAACCCCTCCCATCAACCAATGGTCTCAAAGGGGGGTTGACCTCACTTTTATGTATTTTGGGAATACCAAAAATACAAGGATATCTAGGGTAGGATGTATATATGAAATTGTAAATATTTTGTTCTATTCTTCCTTCAATGTACATATCCTCTATGTAACCCTTGATCTTATTATATGCTCCATTAACTTCAGACCTGGAGCTTGGAACATAGGCAGGACTGTCCAATAATGAATGCATCCTCTCTTCGTAATCAATGTTGTCAAAAACAACAAGTCCCCCACCTTTATCAGGTTTGCATATACGTATGTTCTGAGATTTTATATAGTCTAAACACTGATTTTCAAATATAGTGGTAGCCTTATTCCCACTAGATTTTCTATTTTTCATTATTTGTTGAAAATCCAATTCACAAAGCTGTTCAAAAGTTTGTATTAATGGGTGTAACGGAGGGTTAAAAGTACTGGAAATGTAAAACTGATCACCCTCCAAAATGTTAGTACTTGCACCCATCATAAGCAAAAAGTTTAACTTCCTAGTAAACACTTTAAGGTCTATTACAGATTTAACTAAGTCAAACTTTTGTAATGGTACATATGTATAACCTTTAGACAAAAAATCAACAATATCCAAAGGTATACAGACAGACGAAAAATTATAAACTTTAAAATCACCTAACGTATTAACAATGATAGTAGGTTGCTTGACAATATTCTCCTCATCAGTTATACATAAAATAGAATCGTCAATAGTGAGGCTAGGTAAAGAAGTGTCAATTATTTGGTTATCTACGGATAACCCCGAACTATTGTTTATGGTTTGTGATTGTTCTGCCTCCTCTGAAAAGTTTTCGGTTGGTAATTCTTCCGTTGTTTTGGTTTCGCACCCAAATGACTGGCAGATTGAAAGTTTTCATTATGTTGTTTGTCCATACTAATATTGTTATTATTTACATAAAGGTGCTGTAATCTTTCACTCCTCCTTAACTCAGGTTGATTAACAAAATTAGTGTTAAACTGTTGGGTTATATGTTGACCATTTGTGTCATCTCTAAGAACCCCACATTGTTGTTGGTTACCTAAATCAGGGTTGTTGTCGGCTACCAAAACATCACCTACTAATGGGTCACGCCAAATTTGAGCCACTGATGGCAAAGGATATGCAGTCCCTTCAGAATAGGCTTTAGTATCACGTTCGAGTTTTTTCACTTTATTATTTTTCAGCTTATCTAAATACTGATCAATACTCGAAAAGATACGTGCATACTCATATTTATACCTGAGGAACTGACCATTTAATTTAATATTATTATCAAGTTCAGTCACTTTGGTGGATAATTCATCTACCCAAATAATATAATGCTTGACCATCAGGTCCAACAACTCCAAACCCTGACGGTCAAACAGCCCTAACAAGTCTTTGTGGAAATCGGAATTTGCAATAAGTCCAGTTGGGTACTGATGGTGTCTAAGACCCTTAGGGACGATTTTTTGCTTCAAGCATTCACGAAAGGTAAGATATTTCAAGCTGTAATTTCTTAACCTTAATCAAGTAAGCATCCAATGTTTTAAGTTTAGAAACAATGTCATTTGTAGCACTCTCATTACCTTCTTTACACTGCTGGTTACCATGGTTCACCGATACAATACGTGAAAATGAAAAGTCCTCGGTCAGCCATTTATTAAACTCTATTTGTTCATTCATGCTGGCTACTCCATTAATATGTACACCCGATGATGCATCAGGATTCACCACAGGCACAACCCCTGTACTAATGTCAGTACGCAGGGGTTGAGTTCTGTTTACCTGAACACCAGTTTTGCAAGAGGAGAACAACTTTAGAGTACCTACTGACGTTTTATTGAATACAGCGACGAATGCTTTAAGTAACACTGGGGTGAGTAGAGGAGCTGTGAATGTTACTACTCTTATTAGAACACAACCATTGCGCTCTGATTTTGGTGCAGGGATTGTGCCTTTAGAGATCTCTAATACAGCACGTACTACAGGTTTAACTAATGCAGTTATGAATGCTGTAAACGAAACTGGGGAGAGTAGAGGAGTTGTGAGTGATATTTTAAACAGAACTCAACCCCTGCGTACTGACATTAGTACAGGGGTTGTGCCTGTGGTAAATCCTGATGCATCATCGGGTGTACATATTAATGGAGTAGCCAGCATGAATGAACAAATAGAGTTTAATAAATGGCTGACCGAGGACTTTTCATTTTCACGTATTGTATCGGTGAACCATGGTAACCAGCAGCGTAAAGAAGGTAATGAGAGTGCTACAAATGACATTGTTTCTAAACTTAAAACATTGGATGCTTACTTGATTAAGGTTAAGAAATTACAGCTTGAAATATCTTACTTTCGTGAATGCTTGAAGCAAAAAATCGTCCCTAAGGGTCTTAGACACCATCAGTACCCAACTGGACTTATTGCAAATTCCGATTTTCACAAAGACTTGTTAGGGCTGTTTGACCGTCAGGGTTTGGAGTTGTTGGACCTGATGGTCAAACATTATATTATTTGGGTAGATGAATTATCCACCAAAGTGACTGAACTTGATAATAATATTAAATATTAAATTAAATGGTCAGTTCCTCAGGTATAAATATGAGTATGCACGTATCTTTTCGAGTATTGATCAGTATTTAGATAAGTTGAAAAATAATAAAGTGAAAAAACACGAACGTGATACTAAAGCCTATTCTGAAGGGACTGCATATCCTTTGCCATCAGTGGCTCAAATTTGGCGTGACCCATTAGTAGGTGATGTTTTGGTAGCCGACAACAACCCTGATTTAGGTAACCAACAACAATGTGGGGTTCTTAGAGATGACACAAATGGTCAACATATAACCCAACAGTTTAACACTAATTTTGTTAATCAACCTGAGTTAAGGAGGAGTGAAAGATTACAGCACCTTTATGTAAATAATAACAATATTAGTATGGACAAACAACATAATGAAAACTTTCAATCTGCCAGTCATTTGGGTGCGAAACCAAAACAACGGAAGAATTACCAACCGAAAACTTTTCAAAGGAGGCAGAACAATCACAAACCATAAACAATAGTTCGGGGTTATCCGTAGATAACCAAATAATTGACACTTCTTTACCTAGCCTCACTATTGACGATTCTATTTTATGTATAACTGATGAGGAGAATATTGTCAAGCAACCTACTATCATTGTTAATACGTTAGGTGATTTTAAAGTTTATAATTTTTCATCTGTCTGTATACCTTTGGATATTGTTGATTTTTTGTCTAAAGGTTATACATATGTACCATTACAAAAGTTTGACTTAGTTAAATCTGTAATAGACCTTAAAGTGTTTACTAGGAAGTTAAACTTTTTGCTTATGATGGGTGCAAGTACTAACATTTCGGAGGGTGATCAGTTTTACATTTCCAGTACTTTTAACCCTCCGTTACACCCATTAATACAAACTTTTGAACAGCTTTGTGAATTGGATTTTCGACAAATAATGAAAAATAGAAAATCTAGTGGGAATAAGGCTACCACTATATTTGAAAATCAGTGTTTAGACTATATAAAATCTCAGAACATACGTATATGCAAACCTGATAAAGGTGGGGGACTTGTTGTTTTTGACAACATTGATTACGAAGAGAGGATGCATTCATTATTGGACAGTCCTGCCTATGTTCCAAGCTCCAGGTCTGAAGTTAATGGAGCATATAATAAGATCAAGGGTTACATAGAGGATATATACATTGAAGGAAGAATAGAACAAAATATTTACAGTTTCATATATACATCCTACCCTAGATATCCTTGTATTTTTGGTATTCCCAAAATACATAAAAGTGAGGTCAACCCCCCTTTGAGACCATTGGTTGATGGGAGGGGTTCTCCTACTTATGTGTGCGCCAAAGTTGTTGACTCAATACTGAAAAAATATGTAACCAAACAAAGCCAGATTTGTAAGGACTCATGGTCTTTCCTTGAACATTTAAATACATTGGTGTTTAGGATGGACTACAACTTTTTGACGGTTGATGTTAAAGATCTCTACACCTGTATTCCCCAAGAGTTGGGTTTAGAATGGGTGCGTGCCCTATTACAGAAGGAAGGGGCACCAATGGACGAAATATCATTAGTTATTGAATTAATGGAAATTGTCCTTAGTAATAACTTTTTTATGTTTGGCGACAATAATTTTTATTTACAGAAAGTTGGAGTGGCTATGGGTTCCCCGTGTGGGGCGAGTATAGCCAACCTAGTGATGGCATATTGGGAGGCTGAATATGTCTTCAGCAATGAAGTGTTTAAAGAAAAAATAATATATTATACACGATTTTTGGATGACATTTTCATCCTCCTTAAAGGTGATCTAACTAGTAGCAACAACATATTACAAATATTTAATGAATCTACACAATTCTTGCAATTTACAGCTTCCTTTGACATGGAATCTATAGCATTTTTAGATGTATGGCTTACAAAGAATAGGGAATTGGGTATAGTTACAGCTTCAATTTATAGGAAGAGAACTTATTCCAATTCCTTTTTACACTTTACAAGTTGCCATCCATACCACCAAAAACGTTCCGTTGTCAAGGGACAACTTGTGAGAGCGGCACGCATTGTGAGTGAAGATGGTGCTTTTGTACAGGAATGTCAAGTTTTAAAATCTATGTTTTTACACAGAGGTTATCCAATCACATTATTGGATGACCTAATTGTTGAAGTTCAGCTTAAAAGATCAAATGGTACTTATCAACCTTTGATGAGTATTAAGCAATCACCCAATGTTGAAAATATGGTTGAAAGGTGTGTCAACCCCACCACAATGGGACATGAGATTGAGACACAGAAAGTTCCCAACTTGATAACCACATACAATATACATAGTCAACTATGTTTTGAGATTATCAAAAAGAATTGGGAGCTCTTTGGTATTAACCATACCATTTGTGTAAAATTGGGGGACGGCCCAAGTGTTACATATAGGAGAGGATACAACCTTAAGAATTATCTTGAACGCCAACGAAGGATACCCCCTAAGGTTACTGGGATGTTTAAATGCCAAGACTGTAATTATTGCAAATATGTGGAGAATTTATACTCTCTGAAGATTAATGGCCATCATATTAAATTTAAAGCTAGATTTAATTGTAATAGTAGAATGGTTGTTTATGTGGCGAAATGCCAAAAGTGCCCTGCATTCTATGTGGGCAAAACGGAGCGTAAACTCCGTGAAAGGTTATATGAACACCAATACGCTATCAGCAGAATGAAATTGGACAATGCACTTGCTAAGCATAACCTTAAATATAGCAACCACAGCTTTAAATTTGCAGTAATAGACCAAGTTAATCAAACTGGAAGAGGGGGTCCAGCATGTCTACAATTGGAAGAATTAGAGTTACAATGGCAAATAAGGCTAAATACTTATAATTATCCTGGTTTGAATGAATCTTGCTCAATCAGTAGTATTTTGAAACTTAAGAGTCTTAAACGTTGATGTTGCCTTATTAATTATTAATATTTGATTACATATTTATTTTTCATTATTTTTTATTTTTCATTATTTTATTTTATTGTTTTTTAGCTTTGTTAAAATTCATCTATATACATATGTGTATAGTTTTTAGAGAGTTTTATTTCTTACAGGTCATGCAGATGCATTTATATGTATTTTAAGCACTATTATATGTGTTTGCATATGTGTGTTTATGTATTTGTGTAAGCTATAAAGCTCCTTTATATGTATATTTATATTAGTATAGGGTATTAACCTTATATGTTATTTATACGTATTCAATTTTATCATTTAAGGTTGAATTTATAAGTATTACATTGTATTAATTTACACTATTAGGGTAAGGAGTCCATTATACACTACCTGGTTTACTGTGACTTTAAGGAAAGTAAGGCGGGTGTTTTTAAAAAGTTAATTGAACTTACTAATTGTTAGGTTTATTTAAACCCTATTTGTATATGGTTTTATTGTTTCTGAAAAAGTGCACTCACAGAGGGCACGAAAAGCGCTTAAAATAAATTGATTTGTTGATGCAGGAGCTTGCTTGACTTTGTCCTGTGGCCGGTTTACATTTTTTAGTTTGAATTCGTGTTTGGTTTTCTGGTTTATACATACCCCTTGTGACAGACAGGTAGCCTTCAAACATGACAGCTCAGTGTTGTGTGCTACCACAGGCTCATACATACAGAACAGGTTACTGCGGTACTGTCAGCAGGTCCCTCACAAGCATAGCCATTACATTAACTACAACAGATTCACCTGTCAACACCTGTTGGCTCTATCATTTCTTTACCATACACTCAACCCTGATGCAGTTGATGAAGGCATGCATGATACTGTGTATGACAGGTCTGTGGTATGTATTCTTGAGTCCACCAGGTGGAACAGAGAGATAAAATGGTATATCCTTTGAATACATGCTGTAAGGACTGACACACAGGATGTGCACACAATAACATAAACACAGTTGGCAATACACAGATTAGTAAACCTACATTTCCACCATTATGTACTGTACTACTACATACACGACATGCCCCACATAGATTATGTGCATGGGACATAACACACTACCTCTTACAACATGTAATGTTCTGAATGCCTACATGGATGGTGAGATAACCCACCAGACATAGGATGTGGAGTCATGTAGTGCTCCTACAAGCATGGACAAGTGATAGTGTAGCAGATGTTGTATCAGTATGATATTTCAGGCAGGTATGATGCATGAATGCCAATGCCAAAAAGTGTATTGTCATCCCCTTTGGTAAAAACTCTGTACCCATGAACTACCACATAGCTGGTAGTCTACTTAATGCCGAAAATGTGATAAGAGACCTTGGGACACAGGTGAACAGCAGTCTCTCCTTTGATAATCACATCACCACAGTGGTCAGGAAATCCTTCTACGTGGCTCATCTCATCACAAAAGGATTCTCATCCAGAAAAAAAGAGGTCATTGTTCCCCTCTACTCATCACTCATTAGACCCATTATAGAGTACAATGCCCCTTTTGGTATGTACCTCACAAGACATCTGCAACAACTGGAAAGACCACAGAAATACCTCACAAAGAGGATTACTGGTCTCAAACAGATGCCCTATGCAGACCGTCTCAAAAAACTACAGCTTTACTCCATCGCATATCGCCTACTCAGGGGTGATCTCTGCCTAACATACAAAGCTATGTCAAACCCAGAGCTGTTGGACATGCTCCACTTAAAGAAATCCCAATCCCTCCGAGTTACACGCTCTAGGGACCTTAACCTTGTCACCACAATAAACAGAACATGCTGGAGGGATAGATTCCTGTCCCAGAGACTTCCCATACTCTGGAACAGACTACCTATCTATGTCAAACAGAGCTCCTCATTAGCACTCTTCAAGAAAAATCTTGATGATTGGATGGGAAATGGGAAATTCACCCCGGGGATCACTTCTGTGGCTCTGCTCGACAGGGGCATAGGAAAATAATTTTCTTGGGTGGCGAAAGCCAGGGTACATTTTTTGGTTAGGCTTGTATGGGCCCTAGAGCCGATAGCCTAGTACCTACCTATGAACCTATGAACCTATGATGCTGACATTTGTGTCACTACCCTCACTGTGGCCAATTTGGCAACAATATCACATCCCCGGCATTGTTAAGGGTCACAGACCACATATAGTTTGCCACAAAAAAGGTCTAAGCTTGTTTCTTGCCTTTCTTGTAACTAGTCTAGTCCAGATACAGCTTTGATGTATGTAAGCATCTGAGTGGTGTACAAATGTCTGCTCTTCAATTGTTCCCTTAGATCTGCTAGTTCTCTCCACTCCTGCACTTTTACTAGCTTATTAGTGTACCACTTTACCAGTCTTGTAGCAATTATTGTAGCACACAAAAGTGCTACCAGCACTAAATGTTCTACAAGGAAACAGCTCCAGTACTTATTATTAATGCCCACCCTTCCAGGAGTGTCTAAAAGTCAGTTCCTTGTGGTTTCTCCTATTAACCTGGTGAACTTGGGCATCCTGAGGCAATGTAGCAACTGCCTCATGTACACTGACAATCCTCTCCTCTTACCTCCCAACACTGAGACTTGTGAGAGATGCACTTATATATCCAAATTGGAAGCCACGCACTCTCTAGCCAAGAACAGAATAGCTGATCAAGAGGAAAAGGTCAACACTTGCACCACACCACATGGAACACATAGTCCTCCAAAACACACACCAGCACTACCTTCAGTGAAAACACAAACAACACACCCACCTTCGTGGAGGCTCTCATTACAAATCTACCCAAACAGCAAAGGCCTCCAAGGCAGAAACACTCTCGACCACCACAACACAACACCAGTCATGAGACACATAACTATCCTAAACAGTGTGCCACTCAACCAAAGCCCTTACAGCAAAACAGCATGCCCAACACACTAGTCATAGCTGGCTCGATAGTGAGGCACACTGATGTCCCACTCACTAGGGTGAATAAGGAGAAAGTAACAGTCAGCTGCTTGTCAGGTGCCAGGATCCACCACATAACACACACACTCAGGTCCCTCAACAACAGGTACAAATATGACTCTGTCATTGTACATATGGATGTGAATGACCTGAGACATACCTCCCTGAACTACATGAAAAGAGACATGGAGTAGCTCTCGGATTATGTAGCCCAGACGGGTATGACCCTAGCCCTGAGCAGCATCCTACCATCACCCAGAATGATACCACAGTACAAGGAGTAACTGATTGATTTTCACAATTTGCTATATTTCTGGTGTAATTCCAAGGGTCTGTCTGCCTGGGATACCATGATTGACAGACCTAGATGCTTTACCAGAGATGGTCTGCATCTGTCAAACCTGCGATTCCAGATACTGGCCAAGGATCTTGCCACCCCTATAGTGCCTTTATAGCTGTGTTCCAAAGACCAAATTACCACATTGACAGCTACAAACAAATGGAATCTGTGGGTCATGCTGCTCAATGCTAGAAGTGTAAATCTCAAAATGAACTCGCTCAAAGCACCCCTTAAAGTAGAGAACATCAACATTTGTGCTGTAACAGAGACTTGGTTCAAAGCAGCAGAAAGTACCACTGCACTACCAGGATATAACTCATTCCACACCTTTCGGCCCAAGAACTTGGACTGAAGCTCTAAAGGCAGTGGTGTTTCCATATTCAAAAAGGAAGTGAACACCTCCAAACTGGTAGCCCAAAATAACGCATCCGAGATACTTCAGGTGCAGCTAACATTGGGTAAGGCAGTGATTCAGGTCATTGCCTGCTATAGGTCTCCAACCATGTCCCAAGACCCAAACTCCATGTTCCTAAGCACCCTGGAGAATATTAGGGTCCAACCTAACACTCTCATACTGGGTGACTTCAACTACCCCTCCATTAACTGGGAAAACTACGCATGTAGCAATACACTTGCCCAATGTTTCCTGGAATTCATTAATTCCAATACCCTGGACCAGCTTGTTTGTACCCAAACTAGAGGTAGCAACATCCCTGACCTGGTCATTACTAACATGGGCAACCATTACTCTACACCAATAGTCAACTCCTCCCTGATTAGATCCAACCACAAACTAATCACTTTGTAAATTCCCACCCCTCCCACCCCCCTGCAAAGGTAACCACCATGAAAAACATCTCTAAAGCTAACCTTGGGCTACTAAAACAGAGATGGCTAACTTCACGCCACCCATGCAAATGGAGAATAGTTGCATGACCGCTGGATCATACACCAATGCCCTGCAGGAACATGTACTCAAATGCATGGATATGGCCATACCCAATAGAACCAAGACACTCTCCTCCAAAAAAGGAAGCCAATCTGGTGGTCCCCTGCCATAAACAAACTCTACAACAGAAAAAAGAAACTGATGCAGAATAAGGTGAAGTCCCAAGACTGGAAAAAAAATCCCTTATCAACCTCAACAAAAGGCTGAGACCCTCACCAAATCCTCTACAGCTAGCTATGAAAACAGAATTGCAGCAGATAGTAAAGACAACCACAAGGCCTTCTATATTTATGTAAAGAATATCCATGGCAATACCCAGATTTGCTCTGAGCTACTGCACAATGGTACCTCCTATGCTAAGCCAACAGATATTGCCAATATACCGAGAAGCAAAAAGGTGTAAAATAACTGAATGTACAAAACACAAATAACTGAGAAAAAACACTCAGTCAGGCACACTGGTCATTCTCTCAGTTATTTATGTTTTGTGACCAGTGAGCCTGAATGAGTGTTTTTTCTCAGATATTTGTGTTTTGTAGACCAGTGTGCCTGACTGAGTGTTTTTTCTCAGTTATTGCCAATATACTGGTCAACAGATTCAGTGCCAACTTTATCACTCTCTACCCCACCAAAGGATCCATCACAATACCAGTAGATTGCCAGTCACCAAGTATTACTGCTGCACAGGTTAAAACAGCACTGTCCAAGGCCAAGAATACAGCTTCTATGGGACCTGACAATATCCCTGGCTGTGTTCTACATGAACTACAGAGTGAACTGGCATCACACCTGTGTGCTCTGTTCAATCACAGCCTCACCTCAGGCTTTGTCCCTACCAAATGGTGCACTGCTACAGTCATCCCTCTCCACAAAAGAGGTGCAACTACAGACTCTGGGAACTACTGCCCCATTAGCCTGACAAGTCTGATATGCAAAGCTATGGAATGCATCATCATGGACCTAATAAACAAGGATATAGGGAATCTCCAAACTCTGGATCCCACACAATTTGGTTTTGTGAAGGGTAGATCATGCCTGCTCAACCTGGTCGATGTCTTTGAGTCAGTCACCAGAGCTGTCGATGACAACAAGGTGGTTCATACAGCCTACCTTGATCTGGCCAAGGCCATTGATACCATTCCACACACAGGAATGATAGAAAAAACACTAAGCTAGGCATTAACTCCTATATCACTAGGTGGGCTGCAAACTGGCTCACAGATATAACCCACAGTGTGAAAGTAGCCGACTCCCACTCAGTCTGCCGACCAGTCATGAGTGGAGTCCCACAGGGTTTGGTCCTGGGTCTTCCCTTGTTTGGTATCTCTTTCTCTGAAGTCCAGGCCAACCCAAAAGGACTCTGATTGACAATGCTCATACACATTTGCAAGTTGGGAGCTATTATTAACTCCCCAAGTGATGTTGAAATCCTGCAGAAAGGCCTCACTGAGACCAACGACTGGTGTCAGAACCATGTCCTTAAGCTCAATGCCAAAAAAATGTGTCATCATCCCCTTTTGGAAAAACTCAGTTCCCATACATTACCACATTGATGGTATTCCATTGAACACAGAAGGTGTTAGATCTGGGAACACAGGTTGACAGCAACCTCTCTTTTGACCACCACATTGCCACTGTGGTCAGAAAGTCCTTCTATGTGGCACATCTCATTACTAAGGGTTTTGCATCCGGGAAGAAAGAGGTCATTGTCTCCCTCTACTCTTCCCTCATTAGGCCAATCCTTGAGTACAATGCCCCATTTGGCATGTACCTCACTAGACACCTGCAACAACTAGGAAGGCGGAAAAGGCACCTCACAAAGATGATCCTAGGCCTCAAACAGTTGTCCTATATGGACAGACTCAAACAACTCAACCATTTTCTGTCTCATATCACCTACTTAGAGGTGATCTGCTTGACTTACAAAGCCATGTCTGACCCAGCTCTGTTAGAAATGCTACATCTAAAGAAATCCCAATCCCTCCACACCACACACTCCACAGACCTTAACGTCATTACCACAATCAACGTAACGTGCTGGAGTGACAGGTTCATAACCCAAAGACTGCCCATGGTATGGAATAGACTTCCCATACAAGTCAAACAGAGCACCTCACTGGCCCTCTTCAAGAGAAATCTTGCTGAATGGATGGGAAATAGAAAACTCACCCTGGAGATCACTACAGTGGCTCTACTCAACAGAGGCACTGGGAACTAATGTCGGGTGTCATGATGCCAGTGTAATCCTATGGGCTAGGCTTGTAAAGGCTCCAGGTCCATTAGCCTAGTACACACCTATGAAACTATGAACCTAAACATCTGGATATTCCATAGACACCTGTACAAAGGACTGCTATGGCCTGCACAATGGTTTAACATGCTGCATATGAGGCAGATGCCATTACCACACTATATAAAGTAATACTATTGGGAGGTGGTAAACAGTCGTGGATGGTACACCAATCAAAATTATATCAGCCAAACAGGATATGACCTTCCCCCAAAGAGAGACACACACAGTTGCCAGTAATGAGATTAGATCCTCTACCTATCTAGTTATTTCTATTATAGTGTTTTGCAGTTATCAGATGCACCAGGGTGCTTACATAATTTCTCCTTGTACCAAGGTACTTCTAAGATGAATGACATCAGCAGGCCTAGTAAAGTAGGCTTTTGGGATGTTTACAGGGTGGTACACAAATCATAATGGTATAACACACACAGTATATGATTTTCACACACACAAACAGTTGCCAGTATTGAGATTAGAATTCCTGCCTATCTATTAATTTCTACTATAATGTTACGTACTTAACAGACATGCCACGGGTCTTACACAATTTCACCTATTCCAAAGGTACTTCTAAGGTGAATGACATCACCAGGACTAGTAAATTAGGGTGAGGGGAAGTGTAAAGAGTGGTACACAACTCAAAATGGTATAACACACACAGTATTTGATTCTCTCTCACACACACACACACACGCACACACACACACACACACACACACACACACACACACACACACACACACACACACACACACACACACCTGCCAGTATTGAGATTAGAACTCCTACCTATCTAGTTATTTCTCCCCTAGTGTTATGTAATTATCCAGGTATGTCTAAAGGACAGTTCCCTATATTTTCTCCTATTAACCTGGTGAACCTGGGCATCCTGAGACAATGTAGCAACTGCCTCATGTACACAGACAACCCTCTCCTCCTACCTACTAACACATCCACTTGTGAGAGATGCACATACATAACCAAACTGGAAGCCACGCTCTCTCAAACCAAGATTGAGCTAGCCAGTCAAGATGCGATAGCTAACACACACTCCACACCTCATAGAACACATAGCTCACTGGATCACCCACCACCACACCTCTCACATAGTAACAAAAAGCACACACCCACTTTTGTGGAGGTTCTCAATAAGAATCTGCTAAACAGTAAACACCTCTGAGGCAAAAATGCAGGCAACCATCTCACCCAAACATAACCCCCAAGATGCAAAGCCCACATAAACAGTGTGCCACTCAACCTAAGCCCCTACTGCAAAACAATCTACCCAATACACTAATCATTGGTGACTATAGTAAGGCACACTGACTTCCCACTCACTAGGTTAAATAAGGAGAAAGTTATGGTCAGTTGCCTGTTGAGTGCCAGGATTTGCCACATATCGGATGCACTTGGGTCACTCCACAGCAGGTACAAGTATGACTCAGTTATTGTCCATGTTGGTGTGAATGACCTAAGACATACCTCCCTGGACTACACGGAAAGAGAAATGGAGAAGCTCTCAGATCTTGTAGCCCAGGCGGGTATGACCCTAGCCCTGAGTAGCATACTACTGTCACCTAGAATGATACCACAGTACAAGCAGAAAATGATTGACATCAACAACTGGCTAAGTTTCTGATGTCATTCAAAGGGGATCCAGTATCTGTCTGCCTGGGATGACATGATCGACAGACCTCAATGCTTTGCAAGAGATGGCCTTCATCTGCCTCCCCTAGGATTCCAGATACTGGCACAGGCTCTTGCCACCCCTATAGTGCCTTTTTTTAGGCAATGCCCTGAAGACAAAATTTCCATCATAACAACTGCAAGCAAACACAACCTGAGGGTAATGTTACTCAATGCTAGAAGCCTAAATCTCAAAATGCACTCACTCGAGTCACTCCTAACACTGGCGAACATTGACCTCTGTGCAGTAACAGAGACCTGGTTCAAAGATCCAGAGAGCACCCCACCACTACCAGGCTACACAGCATAACACACCTTTCGACCCCAAAACCCGGACCGAAGCCCCAAAGGAGGCGGCGTATCCATTTTCATAAAGGATTTGCATACCTTCAGACTGGTTGCCCAACATAATGCATCAGAGATACTACAGGTACAACTAACACTGGATAAAACAGCAATCCAGATTGTAGCCTGTTATAGATCTCCCACACTGTCCCAAGACTCCCACTCCACATTCCTGAACACTCTGGAAAGCATTAAGGTACAACCCAATACCCTTATACTGGGAGACTTTAACTACCCCACCATTAGCTGTGAAAATTACTCCTGCTCCAACTCATTTGCCCAAAGATTTCTGGAATTCATTAACTCCAACACCCTGGACTAACTCATTCTCACTCCAACCAGAGGTAGCAACATTCTCAATCTGGTCATCAGGTCATCACAAACATGGGGGACCGCTGCTCTGCACCAGTGATCAACTCCTCCCTGGTCAGATCTGACCATAAGTTAATCACAGTTTATATCCAAATCCCACCTTCACCCCCCATGAAGGAAACCACAGTGAAAAACTTTTCCAAAGCCAATTTTGTTCTACTAAAGACAGAAGTGACAAACTTCACATCACCCACACAAACAGGGAATGGATGTATGGCCACTGAATCATACATCAAGGCACTGTATGAGCATTTACACAAGTGCATGGATGAGGCCATACCTAACAGAACCAAGATCATGTCCTCCAAAAAAAGAAAGCCAATCTGGTGGTCCCTAGCCATTAACAAACTCTACAACAGAAGAAAAAAACTGTTGCAGAAAAGGACAAAGACCCAAGACTGGAAAAATCCCCTTGTAAGTCTCAGTAAAACACTGAGATCCCTCATAAAAGCCTCAAAGCTAGTTAAGAAAACAAAATTGCAACAGATGCTTAAGATAACCACAAGACATTCTTAAGTTACATCAAGAACCTGCATAACAATACACAGGGGTGCTCTGAACTACTGCACAACGGCACCGCTTATACTGAACCAACAGATATTGCCAGCATCTTGACAGACAGGTTTAGTGCAAACTTTACCCCCTCACCCCAAAGGGCCCATCCCAATATTCAAGGAATGCCAAATTCCTTATATCATGGCTGCTCAGGTAGAAGCCACACTATTCAAATCAAAAATACAGCTTCCATGGGACCTGATAATATACCTGGCTATATGCTACAGTAATTACAAAGGGAACTGGCACCTCACCTAAGTGCACTGTTCAACCAAAGATTCACGTCAGGCTTTGTTCCCACCAAATGGTGCACTGCTACAGTCATTCCACTCCAAAAAGGGGTAATGACTACTGATCCAGGAAACTGCCTCCCCATCAGCCTGTTAAGCCATCATTATGGACCTCATAAAAAGGGATATTAGGAATCTTCAAACCCTGGATCCCTCACAGTTTGGGTTTATGAAGGGCCGATCATGTCTGCTCAACCTGATAGACTTCTTTGAATCTGTCATCAATGAAGTCGATAAAGGAAAGGCAGTCCATACAGCCTACCTTGATCTGGCCAAGGCCTTAGACATTATCCCCCACTCAGGGATCATTGACAACCTCACCAACGTAGACATCCACCCCTACATCATAAGATTAGTTGCCAACTTGCTCACGGACAGAACCCACATGGTGAAAGTAGCGGACTCCAACTCTGACTACTGGGTAGTCACAAGTGGTGTCCTACAAGGATCAGTCCTGGGTCCTCTCCTGTTTTGTGTATACTTCTCTGCATTTCAGGCCAACACCAAAGGGCTCTGGATGATCAAGTTCACTGATGACTGCAAACTGAGAGCCATTACTGACTTTCAAGCTGAAGTCGACATCCTACAAAAAGGCCTCACAGACACCAACAACTGGTGCCAGAACCATGGTCTAAAGCTCAATGCCAAAAAGTGCATCATCATCATCCCCTTCAAGAAAAACTTGGTGCCCACGAACTGCCACAGTGACAGTAGCCCTCTCAACTCCCAAGGTGTGATAAGAGATCTAGGGGCACAAGTGGATAGCAACCTCTCCTTAGACAACCATGTGGCCACTGTAGTTAGAAAATCCTTCTGTGTGGCACACCTCACTACAAAGGGTTTCTCTTCCAGGAAGAAAGAAGTCATAATTCTCTCTACTCATCCCTCATTAGACCCATTATAGAGTACAATGCTCCATTTGGCATGTACCTCACTAGACACCTGCAACAACTGGAGAGGCCAAGGAAATTCCTCACAAAAAGGATCCTAGGACTCAAACACATGCCCTATACAGACAGACTCAAAAATCTACAGTTATACTCCATCTCATATCACCTACTTAGAGGAGATCTCTGCTTGGCATACAAAGCCATGTCAGACTCAGTGTTACTAGACATGCTTCATCTGAAAAAGACTCAATCCCTCCACACTACATGGTCAAAGGACCTCAACCTCATCACCACAATAAACAGAACCTGCTGGAGGGACAGGTTCCTAACCCAGAGACTACCCATACTCTGGAATAAACTCCCCATTCATGTCAAGCAGAGCACCTCACTAGCCCTCTTCAAGAAAATTGATGAGTGGATGGGTAACAGGAAAGTCACCCCAAAGATCATTTCAACAGCCTTACTCGATAGGGGAGCAAGGAACAAATGTCTGGCAATAGGACATACTGGATATTTACTTGGGATAGGCTTGTGTTAGGTCCAGGGCCATTAGCCTAGTACTCACCTATGAACCTATTAACCTAAAAGGAACCTGGATGAGTGGATGGGGCAAGATAAATTCTTACTTGGGATAGCACCCACCACCCTCCTGGACATGGGCAGGCATCACTAAATGCAATCTTGGGTATTGAATAGTACCTTTACGTTATTACATTGGGTTGAAATAGCTAAGCTTAAAATGACCTCCAGGTTGCTAGCCTAGTAATCTCCTATGATCTTGTCAGATGCACCATGGGGCTTATACAATTTCACCTAGTGCAAAGGTACTTGTAAGGTGAATGACATCAACAGGACTAGTAAATTAGGGTGAGGGGAAGTGTAAAGGTAGTACACAACTCAAAATGGTATAACACACACAATATATGATTCTCACACACACACACACACACACACACACACACACACACACACACACACACACACACACACACACACACACACACACACAAACTTGCCAGTATTGGGATGAGAACTCCTGCCTATCTAGTTATTTGTACTACAGTCTTATGCAGTTACCACATGTGCTACAGAGCTTACTGGACTAGCAACTGGCTAAAGGTCCTGATAACTGCACATCTGAGGTAATGTATTACATGTGGCAGAAAGTCTGCCTTCAGTTTTCCCCCTTAGATCTTGCTAGTTCTTTCTCTCTTGCACTTCAAATAGCATAATAGATATGCACTTCAAAAGGTTATTGTATCAATAAGTGTAGCACACCTGGGTGCCATCAGCAGTACATTCCTCACTGAATTAGCCCCGGTACTTAGTAGTCATGACCACCCCTCCTGGCATGATTGAAGTGCAGTTTTCTGTGCTTTTGCCCCATTAACCTGGTGCACTTGGCCATTCTTAGACACTGTTGCAACTACCTCATGTACACAGACACCCCTCTCCTCAAAACTCCAAACACTCAGACTTGTGAGAGTTACCCCTATATCACCAAATTTGAAAATATGCACTCTCCAGTGAAGACTGGACTAACTGGTCAAGAGGATAAGGTCAACATCTGCACCACACCATGTGGAACACATAGCTTGCCACAACACCCACTGTCACAGCCCTGACATAAACTTACAAACCACACACACACCTTCACAGAGGCACTCAATGGACGTTTACACCACCAGCACAGACTAGCAAGACAGACACCCACTTGGCCACCACAACACAGCACATGCTAAAGTAGACATATGTCACCTACACAGTGTGCCCCTCAACCTAAGCTCCTAAGGTTAACCACTTTGCCCAATGCAGTAATCATGGGTGACTCAATACTGAGGCACACAGATGTCCAACTTACTAGATTGATTATGGAGAAGGTAGCAGCCAGCTGTCTATCACATACCAGCATCCAGCACATGACACACCCAGTCAGGTCCACTCCACAACTACTACAAGTATCACTCTGTCATCATCCATGTGAGTGTGAATGATCTGAGATGCACCTCCCTGGACTACATGACAAGAGATATGGTTGAGCTCTCAGATTATGTGGCCCAGGCAGGTATGACTGTAGCCCTGAGCAGTATACTACCATCATCCAGAATGATGCTGCAGTACTGTAAACAAATGACTGACTTCAACATTGGCTTACATGTTGCTTGTCATTCTCAGGGGATCCAGTCTATCTCTGCTTTTGATGATGTGATTGACAGACCTCAATGCCTTGCCAGACATGGCCTGCA
This sequence comes from Protopterus annectens, assembly GCF_019279795.1. NCBI lineage: Eukaryota > Metazoa > Chordata > Ceratodontiformes > Protopteridae > Protopterus > Protopterus annectens. Next base: position 458,155,520 of record NC_056748.1, read on the forward strand.
TCTGTCACCCCTGGGTTTCCAGGTACTAGCTAAGTCTCTTGCCACTGCTATAGTGCCTTTTAGACAGTGTTCCAAATCACATTACCACTGTAACAGCTAGACATGAATGCAATCTGAGGGTCATGTTGCTCAACAGTAGACATCTAACTCTCAAGATGCAGTCACTCAAGGCTCTCCTCGAAATGGAGAACATTGACAGTTGTGCTGTAACGGAGAGCTGGTTTACAGCAGCAGACAGCAGCCCTGGGCAAACAGGCTATGATGCATTCCACAGCTGTCAGCCCCAGAACATGGACCTCAGCTCCACCAGTGGGGGTGTCTCCATATTCATAATAGATATGCAGACCTCCAGACTAGTATCCCAGCATAATGCATCTGAGACACTTCAGGTACAACTGACTTTGGGTAATACTGCAATCCAGGTCATAGCCTGCTATAGGTCCACATCCATGTCCCTAGACTGTCAATCCACATTTCTCAATACCATGGCATCTATCAAAGTCCAACCCATCACTGACATAGTAGGAGACATCAAGTACCCCTCCGTCAATTGGGAAAGATAGTCAAGCACCAATAGACTGGCACAATGCTTCCTGAAATTCATTAGTTCCAATGCCCTGGACCAGCTCATACTGACCCCCAGTAGAGGATGCAGCAACCTTGATCTGTGTAGATTACTTACATATGGGGCCATTGCTTGACAACAGCAGTCAATCCCTACCTGGTCAGATCCAAACATGATGTAATCACCATGGAAATCCACATCTCACCCACAACCCCCATAAAGGTAACCACCTTTAAAAAACTCTTCAAAGCTGATTTTGGAGTCATAAAAACAGGGGTGGATGACTTCACTGCACCCATGCCAATAGAAAATTGCTGCATGACTGTTGACTCATACACAAATGCTCTGTACAAACATGTACATGAATGCATGGTACTAGACATAGCCAACAGAACTAAGACATTGTTCTCCAAACACTGGAAGCCAATGCGATGGTTCCCTGCCATTACTAAAGTGCACAACAGAAGGAAGACACTGTTGCAGAAAAAGGTGGTGTCCCAAGACTGGTAAACCCCCTTATTAGCCTCAACAACAACTTGAGATCCATCATGGAATCATCTACAGCCAGCTATGAAGGCAGAATTGCAGCAGACACTGACAACAATCACAAAAGCCTTTGATAGTTATACCAACAACCTCCACAGCAATACCCACAAATGCTGTGAGTTACTGCACAATGCTAACTCCTATCCTGAGCCAACAAATATTGGCAGCAGTCTTGCCAACACATTCAGTGCCAGCTTTACCCCTCACTCCCCCCAAGGGAACAATCACAATGGCAGATGAATGCCAGGCACCCAGCATTACTGCAGCCAAGGTTAGACCTGCATTATCCAAAGGCAAGAATACAGCTTCCATTGGACCCAGACATATCCATGCCTGTGTTCTACATGATGTACAAAGAGACCTGGCACCACATCTGTGTGCCCTGTTTGGTCACAGCCACACCTCAGGCTTTGTCCCTCAAAACTGGCACACTGCTACAGTCATTCCTTTCCATAAAGGGGTAGCAACTACAGACCCTGGGGATTATTGGCCCATTAGCCTGACAAGTCTACAATGTACAGGTATGGAGCACATCATCAGGGACCTGATTGACAAAGGTATAGGCTCATATGTAGGTAATAGGCTATTCACCCTAGGGCCCATATAAGCCTAGCCAAAAAGGTACCCTGGCTTTTGCCACCCAAGAAAATTATTTTCCTGTGCCCCTGTCGAGCAGAGCCGCAGAGGTGATCCCTGGGGTGAATTTCCTATTTCCCATCCAATCATCAAGATTTTTCTTGAAGAGTGCTAATGAGGAGATTTGTTTGATATAGATAGGTAGTTTGTTCCAGAGTATGGGAAGTCTCTGGAACAGGAATCTATCCCTCCAGCATGTTCTGTTTATTGTGGTGACAATGTTTAGGTACCTAGAGTGTGTAGCTTATAGGGATTGGGATTTTTTTAAGTGGAACATGTCCAACAGCTCTGGGTTTAACATAGCTTTGTATGTTAGGCAGAGATCACCTCTGAAGTAGCCGACATGCGACAGAGTAAAGCTGGAGTTTTTGGAGATGGTCTGCCTAGGGCATCTGTTTGAGGCCGGTAATCCTCTTTGTGAGGTATTTCTGTGGCCTTTCTAGTTGTTGTAGATATCTTGTGAGGTACATATCAAAAGGGGCATTGTACTCTATAATGGGTCTAATGAGTGACAAGTAAAGGGGAACAATGACCTCTTTTTTCCTGGATGAGAAACCTTTTGTGATGAGGTGTGCCACATAGAAGGATTTCCTAACTACTGTGGTGATGTGAATATCACAGGAGAGACTACTGTCCACCTGTGTCCCAAGGTCTCTTATCACATTTTTGGTGTTAAGTAGACTACCACCTATGTGGTAGCTCATGAGTACAGAGTTTTTACCAAAGGGGATGACAATGCACTTTTTGGCATTGAGCTTAAGGCCATGGCTTTGACACCAGGCATCTGTCTCAGTGACGCCCTTTTGTAGGATGTCCACACCATTATGAGTTTCAATTATGGCTCCTAGTTTGCAGTCATCTCCGAACGTCATTAGCCAAAGACCTTCTATGTTAGCCTGTACTTCAGAAAAGTAGATACCAAACAGGAGAGAACTTAGGACTGAAACATGTGGTACTCCACTTGTCACTGGTCTGAAGTCGGATTTGGCGTCTGCTACTTTCACAGTGTGGGTTCTGTCAGTGAGCCAGTAGGCAACCCATCTTGTAACATAGGGATTTATACCAAGTTTAGTGAGTTTATCTATAATTCCAGAGTGGGGAATGGTGTCAAAAGCCTTGGCGAGATCTAGCTAGGCTGTGTGAACCACCTTACCCACGTCTAAGGCTTTGGTGACTGCTTCAAAGAAGTCTATCAGGTTTAGGAGACATGATCTGCCTTTTACAAATTTAAACTGGGTGGGGTCCGGAGTTTGGAGATTATCAATGTCTTTGTTTATAAGTTCCATGATGATACGTTTCATGGCCTTGCAGACCAGGCTTGTTAGGCTAATGGGGTGGTAGTTCATGGGGTCCATGGTGACTCCCCCTTTGTAGAGTGGGATAACCATTACTGTGCACCATTCAGTGGGCACAAAGCCTGAGATGGGGCTATGATTGAACATGGTGCTCAGTTGGCGTGCCAGTTCATTCTGTAGTTCTTGTAGAACGCAGCCTGGGATGTTCTCAGGTCCCATGGATGCTGTGTTCTTGGCTATGGAGAGTGAATTTTTTACCTGTGCAGCTGTGATTACATAAAATTTGCATTCTTCGGGTATAGAGAGGGGCCCTTTAGGGGGTGAGGCGGGGGGTAAAGTTAGCACTGAACCTATCTGCCAGGATGTTGGCAATATCAGTTGGTTCTGTATATTTAGTGCCATTGTGCTGTAACTCAGAGCAAATCTGAGTGCTGCCATTGAGATTCTTGACATAGCTATAGAATGCTTTGTGGTTGTCTTTAGAATCAGTGGGAATTTTGTTTTCATAACTAGCTTTGGAGGATTTTATAAGGGATCTCAGCTTCTTAATGAGGCTGACCAGGGAGTTCCTCCAATCATGGGATTTTACTCGTTTTTGCAACAGTTTCTTTCTTCTGTTGTAGAGTTTGTTTATGGCAGGGGATCACTAGATTGCTTCTTTGTTTTGGAGGATAGTATCTTGGTTCTGTTAGTGATAGCACGATCCATGCACTCATGTAAGTGCTTATAAAGTGCATTTGTATAGGATTCAGCAGTCATACCTCTATTGTCCATCTGCATGGGTGTTGTGAAGTTTGCCACTTCTATCTTAAGAAGCGTGAAGTTGGCTTTGGAAAATTTTTTTACGGTGGTTTCCCTAATGGGGTGGGGGTGGGATGTGGATGTCTAGGGTGATTAGCTTGTGGTTGGATCTGACCAACGAGGAACTGACCTCTGGTGTGGAACAGCAGTCGTCCATGTTGGTAATGACAAGGTTTAGGATATTGCTGCCCCTGTAGGGGCTGTGGATAAGCTGATCTAGGGCATTAGAATTTATGAATTCCAGAAAACGTTGTGCACAAGAGTTGGTACAGGAGTAGTTTTCCCAGTTAATGGTGAGGTAGTCGAAATCGCCCATTATTAGGGTGTTGGGTTGTACCATAATATTTTCCAGTGTATCAAGAAATGAGGAGTGGGCATCCTGAGGAATGGTGGGGGATCTGTAGCAAGTTACAATTTGGATTGCGGTCTTGCCCACAGTTAGTTGCACTTGGATAATCTCGGATGCATTATGCTGAGCAATTATCCTGGAGGTGTGGATATCCTTAATCAATATGGACACGCCTCCACCTTTAGTGTTTCGGTCCAGGTTAGGTGGCCGAAAGGTGTGGTATGAATTATAGCCTGGTAATGCATGGGTGCTCTCTGAAGCCTTGAACCAGGTCTCTGTCACTGCACAGATGTCAATGTTCTCCATTTTAAGGAGTGCCTCCAGTGAATGCATTTTGAGATTTAAACTTCTAGCACTGAATATCATTACCCTCAGATTTTGCTTGCTTGTACCTGTTACAGTAGTGAATTTCTCATTTGAACCTTGATTAAAAAAGGCACTAAAGGGGTGGCAAGGGACATAGCCAGTATCCAGAATCCCAGGGGCGACAGGTGCAGGCCATCTCTAGCAAAGCATCGTGGTCTGCCAATCATGTCATGTTAGGCAGACAGATACTGGATCCCCTTAGAATGACATCAGAAGCTTAGCCAATTGTTGAAGTCAATTATTTTGTCCTTGTACTGTGGTATCATTCTGGGTGATGGCAGGATGCTACTCAGGGTATAGGTAATCTCCTAACTCTGGACCCCACACAGTTTGGCTTTGTGAATGGCAGATCATGCCGGCTCAACCTTGTTGACTTCTTTAAGTGAGTCAGCAGGGCTGTGTATGGCAGTAAGGTACTGCATACAGCCTACCTCAATCTGGCTAAGGCTTTTGATACCATTCCTCTGTCAGGCATTATTGATAAACCCACCAAACTAGGTATCAACCCCTATATCAGTAGGTGGGTTGCAAATTGGTTCACAGAACACAGAATGTGACAGTGGCAAACTTCAAGACAGACTGCCAAGCAGTCACAAGTGGCATCCTGCCATCGCCCAGAATGATACCACAGTAGAAGGACAAAATGATTGACTTCAATTGGCTAAGCTTCTGGTGTCATTCTAAGGGGATCCAGTATCTGTCTGCCTGGGATGACATGGTTGACACACTGCGATGCTTTGTCACAGATGGCCTGCACCTGTAGCCCCTGGGATTCTGGATACTGGCTAAGGCTCTTGCCACCCCTATAGTGTCTTTTTAGGCAAGGTTCAAATGACAAATTCACCACCGTAACAGGAACAGGCAAGCAAAAACTGAGGGCAATGCTACTCAATGCTAGAAGTCTAAATCTCAAAATGCATTCACTTGAGGCACTCCTTAAAATGGAGAACATCAATACCTGTGCAGTGACTGAGACCTGGTTCAAGGCTCTAGAGATCGCCCCTGCATTACCAGGCTTTAACTCATACCACACTTTTCAGCCATCTAACCTAGGCCAGAACAGCAAGGGTGGAGGTGTGTCCATAGTCATTAAGGATATCCACACCTCCAGGCTAGTTGCGCAGCATAATGCATCCAAGGTTATCCAAGTGTAACTTAACTCTGGGCAAAACTGCAATCCAAATTGTAGCTTGCTACAAATCCCCCACCATGCCCGAGGATTCCCACTCCTCTTTTCTTGATATACTGGAAAATATTAGGGTTCAACCAAACTCCCTAATAATGGGCGATTTCAACTATCCCACCATTAACTGGGAAAACTACTCATGTACCAACTCCTTCTCTCAACGCTTTAAGGAATTCATAAATTCCAATGCCCTGGATCAACTTATCCACACCCCTACCAGAGGCAGCAATATCCTAGACCTAGTCATTAACAATATGAGTGACCGGTGTTCCATGCCTGAAATCAACTCCTCATTGGTCAGAACCGATCATAAGCTAATTCCCTAGATATCCACATCATGTCCACACCCACCATTAAGGAAACCATGGTAAAAAAGTTCTCCAAACCCAAATTTATGCTTTTAAGACAGAAGTGGTGAACTTCATGACATCCATGCACATGGACAATACAGTTACGACTGCTGAATCCTACACAAATGCACTCTATAAGCACTTACACGAGTGCATGGATCGTGCTATCCCAAACAGAACCAAGATGCTATCCTCCAAAAAAAGGAAGCCAATCTGGTGGTCCCATGCCATAAACAAACTCTACAACAGAAGAAAGAAACTGTTGCAAAAGAGAGTAAAGTCCCATGAGTGGAGGAGCTGCCTGGTCAGCCTCAGTAAGAAGCTGAGATCCATTATAAGATCCTCCAAAGCTAGCTATGAAAACAAAATTGCCACTGATTCTAAGGGCAACCACAAATCATTCTATAGCTATGTCAAGAATCTCAATGGTAACACCCAGATCTGCTACGAGTTACAGCACAACTGCAGAAAAATTACAGAATTAATTGATATTGCCATCATCCTGTCAGTGTTAACTTTACCCCCCACCCCCTAAAGGGCCCATATCTACACAGGAAGCATGCAGTGTCCCTGTAATCACATCTATGCAGGTAAAAGCAGCACTCTCTAAAACCAAAAACACAGCATCCATGGGACCAGACAACTTCCCAGGCTGCATTTTACATGAACTTCAGAATTAACTGGCTCCCCACCTAAGCACCATGTTCAATCATAGTCTCACGTCAGGCTTTGTGCCCACTGAATGGTGCACAGCAACAGTTATCCCACTCCACAAAGGAGGAGCCACCACTGATCCTGGGAACTATCGCCCTATTAGCCTGACGAGCCTGGTCTGCAAGGCTATGGAACGTATCATCATGGAACTCATAAAAAGACATTGGTAACCTCCAAACTCTGGACCCCCCCCCCCAGTTTGGGTTTGTGAAAGGCAGATCATGCCTTCTGAACCTGATCGACTTTGTTGAGGCAGTCACCAAAGCCGAAGACGAGGGTAAGGTGGTTCACACAGCCAATCTTGACCACGCCAAGGCTTTTGACACCATCCTCCATTCTGGAATTATAGCTAAACTCACTAAAGTAGGTATAAATCCCTACATCACAAGATGGGTTGCCAACTGGCTCACTGACAGAACCCACACTGTAAAAGTTGCACACTCCAAATCTGACTTTAAAAAGTGACAAGTGGAGTACCACAGGGTTCAGTCCTGAGACCTCTCCTGTTTGGTATCTACTTCTCTGAAGTACAGACTATCACAGAAGACCTCTGGCTAATGAAGTTCTCAGATGACTGCAAACTAGGAGTCATAGTCGAGTCCTCAAATGATGTGGACATCCTACAGAAGGGCCTCACTGAGACAGTTGACTGGTGTCAGAGGCATGGCCTCAAGCTCAATGCCAAAAAGTGCATTGTCATCCCCTTTGGTAAAAACTCTGTACCCATGAACTACCACATAAACAGCAGTCTAATTAACACTGAATGTGTGATAAGAGACCTTGGGACCCAGGTGGACAGTAGTCTCTCCTTTGATAATCACATCACCACAGTAGTCAGGAAATCCTTCTATGTGGCATACCTCATCACAAAAGGGTTCTCATCCAGGAAAAAATAGGTCATTGTTCCCCTCTACTCAGCACTCATTAGACCCATTATAGAGTACAATGCCTCTTGTGAAATGTACCTCACAAGACATCTGCAGCAGCTGGAAAGGCCACAGAAATATCTCACAAAGAGGATTACTGGCCTCAAACAGATGCCCTAAACTGACCATCTCAAAAAACTCCAGCTTTACTCTGTAGCAGATCTCTGCCTAACATATAAAGCTATGTTAAACCCAGAGCTGTTGGACATGCTACACTTAAAGAAATCCCAATCCCTCTGAGCTACACACTCTAGGGACCTAAACCTTGTCAACACAATAAACAGGACATGCTGGAGGGATAGATTCCTGTCCCAGAGACTTCCTATGCTCTGGAACAAGCTACCCATCTGTATCAAGCAAAGTTCCTCATTAGCACTCTTCAAGAAAAATCTTGTTGAGTGGATGGGAAATAGGAAATACACTTCAGAGATCACTTCTGTGGCTCTGCTCGACAGGGGCACAGGAAATTAACATTCTTGGGTGGCGTAAACCAGGGAACCTTGTTGGCTAGGCTTACATAGGCCCTTGGGCCGATAGTCTAGTACCTACCTATGAACCTATGGAGTCCCACAGGGATCAGTACTGGGTAGTCTGCTGTCCAGCATCTACTTCTCAGGAGTCCATCCCAACACAGAGGAACTCTAGCTGACCAATTTCACACAGGACTGCAAGCTGGGACCCATCATTAATGCCAAAAATGATGCAGACATCCTACAGAAAAGCCTCACTGAGCCAATGAGTGGTGTGGAAACCATGGCCAGAAGGTTAACACCACAAAATGCATCATCATCTCCTTTGATAAAACACTCAGTTCCCAGTTAGTACCACATTAATGGGAGCCCAATGAACACTGTAGGCATTATAAGAGATGTAGGGACACAGGTTGACAGCAACTTTTCCTTCAAACACCACATTGCCACTGTGGTCAGGAATTCCTTCTATGTGGCACATCACATTACCAAGGGTTTTGCATCCAGGAAGACAGAGGTAATCATCTCTGTCTACACTTCCCTCATTAGACCACTCATCAAGTATTATGGCCCATTTGGCATGTACCTCACTAGACTCCTGCAACAGCTGGGGAGGCCACAGAAGTACCTCACAAAGAGGTTCCTAGGCATTAAACAGATGCCCTACACAGACAGACTCAGAAGACTCTAGCTACTCTCTATGTCATATCACCTACTTAGAGGCCATCTGTGTTTGACCTACAAAGCCATGTCTCACCCAGCTCTTTTAGAAACGCTACATATGAAGACATCCCAATCCCTCCACACCACACATTGCAGAGACTTCTACCTCATTACCACAATCAACACAACACCCTCACCAAGAGACTGCACATGCCCTGGAATACACTTCCCATACATGCCATGCAGAACACCTAGCTGACCCTGTTTCATGGAAATCTTGATGAGTGGATGGGTAATAGAGAGTTCACCCTAAGGATCACTGCAGTGGCTCTACTTGATACAGGAACTGGGAAGTAACATTGGGTGGCACAATGGCAGGGCCCTTCTATGGGCTGGGCTTGTAAAGGCTCCTGGGCCATTAGCCTACTACACACTTATGAACCTATAAGAGGAATGACATCAGCGGGATTGATAAAGTAGGGCAGTGGGTGTTAAACTTATCAAAATACTTTGTCCTACAAACAGACACACGTATACACACACACACATTTGCCAGATGTGAGGGTAGAACCCCTAACTAACTAGTTATTTGTACCATAGTGTTACACAGTTATCACATACACGACAGAGCTTATTGAGCTGACAGCTGGCCAAAGGTACTGATATGGGGAATGACATCAGCAGGACTGATAAAGTAGGGCAGTGGGCGGGAAACATATCAAAATACTTCTACTTACAAACATACGTACCCACACACACATTTGCCAGATACAAGAGCAGAACCCCTGCCTAACAAGTTATTTCTACTACAGTGTTAGACATTTATTGCACACACTACTGAGCTTTCTGGGCTGACAGCTAGCCAAAGTGGCTGATAAAGGGAATGACATCATCTGGACTGATAAAGTGGGGCAGTCGGAAGTGTTGTGGGTGGGAATGGCATAAAACTGTTTCACTTACACACAAACAAATCCCTCAGTCTTGCACACACAACTGTCTCACACACACAGTTGCCAGTATTGGGTTTAGAGCTCCTACCTATCTAGTTACTTGTACTATAGTGTTATGGAGTTATCGCACGCGCTATAGCAGTAGCAAGTGACCAATGGTACTTCTAAGGTGAATGATAGCAGTAGATCTTGTGCAGTTGGGCAATGTGAAGTGTACTGAGTGGGAACAGTCTGCTAATACTTAGACCTACAGAGGCACACACACACACACACACACACACACACACACACACACACACACACACACACACACACATGATGTGACATTAACACCCTAACCTCAATACTATTACACAATGGGGCTCACCTTTTATGCTTGCATGTCTCACTGTTTAACACCAGTATGCCACTGTCCACAGCAGGACATCACTCTATGCCATTCAGAGTACCCATGTGTGTGACCCACGCTGTTGTGTCTGTCCCCCTGTGTCTCTCTGTCTATCACTGTCTGTCTCTCACTTCCCCACATCTTTGTGTGTGCATGCTTGACATATATAGTTATCTGTTGGCCATATATGTCTGCATGTGTGTCACACACAACAGCATGTGTCACACACAACAGATGCAGATATATCACATATGAACCACCTACAGCTAGCTGGGGGTAGTCCTGCCTGATATATGTGTGTAGGGACAGTTAAGGTGTACATAGCTGTCTGTATGCACAGATATATCTACACAATACAGTCATATAGACCAATGTAGGTTCCAACATATCCTGTAATTCTCTAAGTGTAGGAGGACACCCAGTGTGACCTTTTATGGTTAGAGTGGGACTCCATTCCCCAGGTAAGTGTACTCCGGTCCAGGGTTTTGTGTGCTACAGACATACCTCTCAGAGGTAGAGAAGACTTTCCTTGGGGTAATAGTTTGTTTTGGCAGACATTTTCTGACATATCTGTATTCTGACAGTGCAATGTATTGTGTCATTAACTAGTGTCAGACATCCTCAAATCATCATTGTGCTTTACCAGAGGAATACTAGTTGTATGATGCATAGACTGATATTAATAATGGTAGCAATGTACATTCTTGCCCAACAAGGCCATTTGGGAGGTGTGGCTACAGCCAGTTGAGTTATAGTCCAGCAACTTGTTGGTATACTGGCTGGGGATCTTCTACTTCTGTTGTATCTGTGTAACCTAGGATGTGATACCCTGGTGTGGCCATACCTGTCTGCTGTACATTTTTTTGGCAGATTGTCTGGGTGTTCGGCTAGAGGTTTTGCCCAGTCTGCATAAACATGTGTTCTTATGACAAGTTATTTCAGTATAATTGAAGAGTGATGTTACAAAATATTGACAGACATTACTGTGTCAGCCTACATAACATTCAGACAATTCCTGCTACTGTAAACCCATCACCCTACCAACTTTCTCAGTATGTCAGGGCAATATTTACCACACATGCCTATCATTGTGCTTTTGTTCCACATTAATTTCTGCCCTTGTTCAGACATGTTGCTGTCAGAGGTTTGGTGTTATGAGTGTGGGTACAGACTGCATTATAGGTGCAGGCATGCCCATTATATACAACAGCAGGCATAAAACAAGGAAAAAAGCCATATTGATAATGACCACTGGCAACAGTATCAAAAAGCATGATTATTCACAAAAGCCCTAGCACCTCGGCTACACAGCCATCAAGAAGTCCATTATATGTGTAGTATATTCCACATAACACTGTGACTTTCAAGTATGTTAGTGGCAGAGCAATAGGTGTCACTGACATGCATAATCATTGGCACTGCAGTTATCTGCACATGGCCCTATGACAGACAGCCTGTACCTAGGGCAGTACAAGATGACAGCCAGGAGAACATGCTGGCCAGATCTTGACAGTATTGACCACACATGCACATAGCTCATTGACCCCTGCATATTGAGCACATGCAACATTCTCATGTGTATTGGGACAGCCCTACCAATCTGTTATGCTGCTATTTCCCTGCAAACATGCATGTTACCGCATTTCTATGGGTATATGGGGGGGGGCACACCTGTCAACTGTAGACATTTGCAGAGACTGTGCTGATATTTGCTTTACATTTTGATTCCATTTACCATATTATTGTGTCCTGTCTTGGGGACTACAGGCATATCAGTAAGAAGGACAGGTGAGATTGTTATGGCATACATTTGCATGTCAGACTCGTTACCCTTCAGAGCCTTACAGCAACTGTGAGACCTGCTGTGCTATGACTGTGTGGGTCTGCAGGCAGGGTGATTCAACATTGCTGCCATTTGTGGAGCTTTTCCAGAAATTTTTCGCAGGTTTTCTACAGCTGACGTGCTGTGTTGGTCTGAGGGTTAGGTATGGGACCCCACACTGACATCCATGGCTGTGAGCTATGACCCCCCCCCCCAGTTACTTGGCCCCAAACATATACTGCAGTGGGATTTGCCACCTTGGGTACTACTGCATAGTGTTGGGAGACCAGTATTGGGCAGATATTTCCTGGTGTCCCACATAGCTGTCAGTTGCCTGCTGCTATCCAAGTAGTCCACCCCATTCCCTTGCATGCATGCAACAATACCATACATATGCTAGCAGAACCTACCGATGCATTAATTTACTGTTAAGGCAACTGACTTACCTTGTGCCTGTGGCAGTTGTGTGTACGGAGCTTTAGAGCTGCCTATGTTAGATGCACACAGTACACATAAGTGCCACAGGCACAAGGTAAGTTAGTGGCAGTAGCAGTTGTGTGTACGGAGCTTTAGAGCTGCCTATGTTAGATGCACAAAGTACACTGCCTATACATGGTAAGTTGCAGGTAGTGTGATGTGTGTGTCATCCCTTTTTACTTTGTGTGTGAGTAGAGAGAGGTGTCAGTTCCTGGGTGCCTACAGTGTCAGCGTGTGTGCTATGCATTGCCTTTTTGCCAGGCCATACTGGGCATGCCTCCATCTGCCTACAGGGGCTGGCTCAGGGGGTTCCTCGTCCATGTCCCTCTGTCCCTGTGGGGACCTTGGCAATGTTGGGGGACTGTGTGGCTCTTCCCCATCCTGTTCCTGCTGCAGCTGTTTCCACAGGATCATATTGTGTAGCATGGCACATACTATGAACATGTGTGCACATATGAGTGGAAAGTACTGCAAGGCTCTGCCAGATATATCCAGGCAGCGGAACTGTGACTTGAGCATCCCAAACACACTCTATATAATGATCCTGGTTTGTGCATGTACCTCATTATGGCATTCTTGCATAGGTCTGTGTGCTTTTCTGATGGGTGTCATCATCCACAGCTCCAGCGCATAGCCAGCATCCCCCACCAGATGGCCATACGGGATGTCCCCCCGGCACATCCCTCATACAGCTGTGAGGAATGCCAGATGCAGGAGTCATGATAGCTTCAAGGGCTGCCAGCACACACATTCGTGATAATGCCCTAGGCATTGCACATGACCTGGTAGTTGATGGAGGGGAAGCCCTTGCGGTTTATGTAGACCCTATCCTGCTCACTGGGTGGTGCTTTGATGTGGATGTGCATGCAGTCTATGGCACCCTGTACCTCCAAGTATTCCGCTACACAGTGGGAGAGGCACATATTGCTGGTAAATTTCTCATGGGTGTTGGGAAAGTATATGTGGTCACGGGCATTTAGTAGCATGGCATTCAGGAACTGGTGGAGTACCCTGGATGCAGATGCCTGTGACACCCCATTGATATCCCCAGTAGGCCTTTGCAAAATACCTGTAGCTAGTATTCTTAGGGCTACACATACCTTCGTATCCACTGGGATGGGTTCCCCTCTGTTCATTCCGAATGTGAGGTGAGGCCAGCACAGCTCCACAATTTGCTGAAGTATGTCCCTGTCTACCCTGTAGTGCTCTACTATCTCCAGGTCATGTAGCCCCTGGTAAGTTACCCTGGGCCTGAACACTCTTCTTCTCCTTCTGAGTCTGAGGCAGTTGTCAGCATTATCCTCCTCTCAACCCTCAGCCTCTGGCACATACTGATGGATCAAAGCAATGGCAGCCCCTGACATTTTTCCAGTTAAAATTCCCTCGCATGTATACACCAAATGGTGCAGAGTTTGTGGGACAAACCAAACTGTAAGGTGTTTCCATACTTTATACTGTAGTGCTACAGATGCTGCCTGTATGATTGGCTCACTATGATACATTCCAGCTGCCACCTGTATTACTCATGGCTTTGATTTGGCCATTGTGAGTGTTAAAGCCATTACTGGTAACTTATGGATGATTGCCTTTATTCTGCTGTTGCCTTCTTTTTTAATTATTTTTTACTTACATCTCCTCCTACTTTCAGCTATGTAGCCACCTGCCAGCTGTATTATTATGTGCTTTGCCTGCCCATTGTAAGTTGCAAGGGTCCCATATTGTTGATTTCCACTTCATATTTCTCCTTTATTGTGCTGTTGCCCCTTAATTTTTTTTTTACATCTCTTCCCATTTTCAGCTATACAGCCACCTGCCAGCTGTATTATTGTGTGTTTCACCTGGCCCATTGTGAGTTGCAAGAGTCCCATATTAGTGATTTCTACTTCATCTCTCCTTTATTGTGCTCTTGCCCTTTATTGTTTTTCTTTTACATCTCATCCTGTTTTCAGCTATGCAGCCACCTGCCGGCTGTATTAATGAGTGCTTTCAATGGCCCTTTGTGTGTTGCAGTATCCCATATTGCTGTTTGTACTGCATTTGCTTTGTTCTTCAATTTCCTTCCCTCAGTTCATGGAATAACAGTAAACAGCCTCAGACACACCCCCTCACCTAGCTGTCCTTAGCTAAGCAGAAACCAGCCAACAGAGCTCCAATGTGCTTACAGCAAGCATGACACACACCCTTTTCATGTTACTTGCTCCTCTTGCCTACACGATCATGTTGGATTACCTACACTGTTAGGTGCAGTCTGACACTTAGAAGAAATTTGTGATTCAGTATAAGTCCCCTTATTAACATACCCCACTGCCTTCAGCCCTAGTTAATGCACTACACATGAGCCTTCCCCCTTAGCAACCACTGTTCCTGGCCATTGTTTACTTCCTGCATGCCATTGCCTATAATGGCAAAATGCAGAATTCCCTAATGTTCATGTTTTCACCCTTCTTTTTTCTTTTTCTGCTCCCTCCCACTAGCATACCACTTCCCATGCAGTCAATGGCTGACATCAGACAACAAAAATAAAACTTTAAATTATTTTTCTTTGAAGCAGTTTTGCATGTCAGTGCCCATATATTTGGCCATTGGCATGCATAACCGCTCTAATACATGCTTTATTGAGTGCTGACATGCCTTCATTGCGTAATTTGCAGAAATGTATCCGATTAGTAACCAAATACATTTCTGCACCTTACACTGTTCCAGCACAGAGATCTGCGAACTTCCTGGATCACTAGATCAGCTCATTTGCATGGTTTTCACCAGCAAACGAGCTGATTAGCATCCCGCATGGCTTTCCATGCTGGAACAGTGTAGCGCCACTCATGCATGTCCAAACAGTACGTACCTGGATTGCAAAGTGGCCATTTTCCATGCAGGAGCGGTTACACTGCTCCTGCACAGAAAATTTCACTTTGTGAATCCTGGGGAAAGATATACTTACAATGGTAAAATATGAAGTTGTTATACATAGAAAATAAGAATCACAATTTTACAGAGCTGTGTACAATTTGCATAGTATTAGTATAGAACAGCAATAACAAGTTTACATGCGGCAATATATACAGGTTTCAGCAATAACTCCATGTACAGCAGTATTTACAAGAAACAAGGTGTAGGTCTATAGTAATACATTTTTTAGAGAGACAAATAGAAAATATGATATATGCACACAGTCATGAGGTAGAATTAACAGGAGAGCAGTAAGATATCAGGTAGGAGTTTGACAGGGACAGGACTAGGTCTTTAGTAGGTAGTTTTTAAGTTCTAGTTTGAAATGGGCTTTATCGGGGATACTTCTTATATTAAAGGGAAGGGCATTCCAGGTATGAGCAACAGAGAATTTATAAAAGGATTTACCAATATTTGTATTGGGTTTGTAGATGTTGAGAAGATTTTTGTCAGATGCACGAAGCTGGCGATGGAGGTTATAGACTGATACTAGGTTTAAGATGGAGGGACAGGAAGTAGGGTTGCAGAGTACAGAGTGTGTAATATGTAGTTGTGGAAGAAGAAGTTGTTTTTGGAATTCAGGCCAGAGTAAAGACTTAAGAGCGTGGCAGTGGTGTGATTTATATGGTTGATTGGAGGCAAATCTAGCTATTTTGTGGTACGTTTGTTCAGAAGACAGGGTAAGAGGAGAGATATAGCAAGGGAGGATTTGGTGGGGGGGTGAGAGTAGCTTATGATTACGGTACAGAAGTCCATGTTTTTGGCTAGTTTTCTTTATACACTAATTGATATGCATGTCAGACTTTAGTTTGTTATTGATAGTTATTAGTTACACCAAGTAATTTAGTATAGGGTTCAGTTGTGATGGTAGTATTGTTAAGTGAGGTAATAGAGAAAGAGGATTTAAGATGTATCTTTTTTTTGGAAGGAAAAGTAGAGGCTTTGTTTTTTTGGATTTATTATTAGTTGATTACCATTGAGCTAGGTTTCAATGGAAGTGAAGGTGTCTTGGGTATGTACAAGGAGTTCTGGGATGCTGTGTGTGGTGGTGATAAGGGTTGAATCATCGGCATATTGTAAGAGTGTAAAGAGGTTAATAGTGGTATATAGTGTGTTAGTAAAGATATTGAACAAGAGGTGTCCCAAGATGGAACCTTGGGGAACACTAGTGTTGATGGGTAGAAATGAGGAGGTGACCAATTGCCAGTGTATAGATTGTTGTCTGTTTGATAAGTGACTAGAGAACCAGTATATAGAGGGGATAGACAGGTGGAGATCAGAAAGTCTAGATATTATTTTGGAGTGAGAGACTATATCGAAGGGCTTTGAAAGATCAAAAAACTGGCAGGAAACTATGTGGTTATTATCCTGGGCTTCTGCTACAGTTTGGGTGAAAGAGAGTAGTGCAGTAGATGTGCTGTGGTGGGGGTCTAAATCTATGTTGGCTGAAAGTTAGAAGATTGTTATCCAGCAAGTGTTTAAGTAGTTGGGTGTGGACACATTTCCCAAGAATCTTGGAAAGTGGGGAGAGAATGGCAATGGGACAATAGTTGTATGTGTCTGTGGAGTTACCTCCTTTATGGAGAGGGATTGTGAAAAAGGATTTCCAAATGTCAGGGACAAGGGTTTCGGTAATAGAATGATTTATAAGGATAGACACAGGATAAACAATTGAATCAGGAGCGATTTTAAGGAATTGGGGGGTAATTTATTGACTGAGAGAGAACAAGGTTTGACGTTATTCAGTTGTGTTTTGATGAATGCAGTGGGAACAGGCTGAAAAGAGAAAGTAATGGGGAAAGAGGGACAAGGAGGTAATGGTAGAGAAGAGGCACTGGGACTTTGTTGTGTTAGTTGGTCTTGGTTTGCATGTTGATTTATTTTATCTAGAAAAGTAATAATAGCAGTTCCTGTACTATAGCTGAAGCAAAATACATGCTGGTTATGTGAAAGTGAATTGCTTTTTAGCAAATGAACAATACCTTTCCAAGTATCTTTGAGAGGAGTGAAAAAATGTCTGATGGACTATAGTTTGACAATTCGAAAGTGGTTCCACCTTTATGAAAAGGGAATTTATATAATGGTTCTGAAGAAGCAGGGGCAAGTTTTTCAATGATAGACCTATTAATGAAAATTTCTAAGGGGGTATATGATTGATTCTGTGGTTATGCATTGGCATTTTTCAGGTAATTATCTGGTTTTAATGGGGTTAGCTTTATTTTATTTAGCAATTTATGGTGAAATCAGGATATGCCCTTTGTAGGTTGAAAGATCTATAGTTAGGATCAGCTAAGTAATTTTGTGAATTGAGAATGTGATGGTTCATTATATGTTTGGAATCCTGTAGAAAATATACATTTATCTTAGAAGCAATGCTATAATTTAAGTCATTTGAGACAGCATTTTGTTGTGACTGCCAAACTGGAATAAGTAAGTTGTTAAAACCTCTCCAGAATCGTTAAGAATTACTCTTATAGGAGGGCCATATTTTGGTGAAATAATTTATTTTGCATTTTATGTCTTATTTTGTTCCTATGGGTTTTGTAGTTTTGGTACATTACTAGTTACTTATAGTCAGTCTTTTCAAGCTTTGCTCTAATACTTATCTGCTGCTTTGCTCTATATGTTATCCAGGGTACAGATTTTTGATTTGCTCTTTTTTGTTTTTTAGTGGTACTTGTGATAAAAGAAAATGCAGGAAAATCTTGAATTTTTAAATGGAATCCAGTTGTACTGCTTGAATACAAAAGTGCAAGAATGTGTCTTAGAATTGTTTTTTGGACTGACCACTTCATATAACTCTGTGTTTCCATGTTACATACATTGGATTTTGGTCACTTATTGTGTCTCGTGGTACTCATGTATCACAAATGTTGTTTCAGTTTGCTGTTACAATACAGTCAGTATATATTAGGTCCCTGGATGCTATGTAACTTTGAAAGATGTGAATTAGGTTAACCTATGTTTACATCACTTAGCATAATCATCGCTTGTTTTACATACATATTAGCTATGACAGTATATGTAAATTTTCTGGAAAGTTAATTCTGCTTGCAGTACTATTTGGAAGAAGGTATATGACTACTAAATGTAGCAGTTTGTGCTTGTTTAGTTAAAAAGTATTCATGAGAATTTCAGATTTGTCAGACTAAGGAATATATATTTGACTGGTAATTGTTTGGATAATATTTGAGATCATGATACATCACCAGCTCTTTTGGATGAGTGACTTAACATTATAATGTTCTATCCTGATGCAAGTATTTCTATATCTTTTGCATTAGGTTTGAGCCAGCTTTCAGTAATAGCCAATATAGCATGTTAGCATTTAGTGATCTACCTATGGAGTTTAGCTATTTACTTGCATATGCTTCTTGTGGTGGTGTGTTGTACTAGTAAGGTCTGATGCTTGTTTTGTTTTTAATTTGGTAGATTTGGAGAATTATGTGTATGGATAGTTTCTGGGTTAAGTTCAGTCTCCACTAAACCAAAGGGTAACAAAGGTTGATAAGTGATTTTGCAGCAGTTGCTTTCTTAACCTATTAGTATTGTCAAATATTTGTTTTAATTGCCAGGGAGGATGTGTATTTTGGTGACAAGGGGTTAAAACCATGATATTTAACTAGTGCAGAAATTGATATTACCAAATGTTTATATCTAATACTTCATGTTTCATTAGTTTAGATAAGAAATAGTTGAACTGTAGTGGGATGTGGAAATGTGTAATGCATGTAATAAATAGTAAGGGACTAGCCATTAGCTTAGGAGTGAATAGCATCTTGGATAATAATGTAGTAGGTACAACTCTATGTGTACAGAAGTATGGGTCCTATTTTTCTAATTTATTTACTCTGATGAAAGTCGAGAATGGGTAGAGACTATAAGTGCAGGAACACTGGGCTGGCCAGGGATAGAGGTGGGTGAGGAGATCTGCAGGCCAACAGAATCACAACAAGATAGTAACCAATCATATTCTGTCTCCATCCTAATTAACAGATCCATCCCTGAGTGTATAGTACCCAAGCTATGGAAAATATCACATATCATCCCTCTACATAAAGGTGGAATCTGGAACTCAATAACTACCGCCCTATAGCCATACTACCCCCTTTATCTAAAATTTTAGAGAGGGTAATACACAAGCAACTAATGAAATATCTCCTAGAAAATAATCTAATAGCAACACAACAACATGGCTTTAGACCCTTCTATAGCACCACCACCACACTAACAGAATTCAGCATTGTCAATACTCACAGAAACAACGGACTCCTTGTATCTGCCACCTTCCTTGACTTGTCCAAAGCATTTGATATGGTTAACCACAATAAACTCCTTCTTTCACTAACAACTCTAAACCTTAACACCTCTGCCATCTCCTGGTTCAAAAACTACCTAGAGGGAAGGAAACAAGTGGTTATGTGGCAAAACCAACTCTCCCCCTCCCTACCAGTCTCCATAGGAGTACCCCAAGGCTCCCTCCTGGGGCAAGTTTTTTTTACCCTCTTTACCAATCAGCTCCCAGACAGTATTCCTAATGCCTCAATAGTGCAATATGCAGATGATACCACCATAATATGCACAGCCAAATCAATTGACATCCTTCATTCCCTAACACAAGAATGCTTTTCCCTAGCAGAAACTTGAATTACAAATCAAAGACTCATTCTGAACCCAAGTAAAACAAAGCTAGTACTCTTTAACTCCCACAGAGCCACACTTTCCACTGACTCTTTCTTCATCTCATCCTTTAACAAGACCACAATCACCCCCACAAATCATACCAAACTCGTAGGGGTTGAAATAGATAATCACCTTAGATTTGACCTACATATTTCTATAACCATAAAAAAGTACATAAAAAACTTGGCCTACTGTATCGCAATAAAAAAATCCTCACTGACCACTCCAAAACTACAATAGCGAGGACTCCCCTTACTATCCACCCTACTTTATGCCTCCCCCGTGCTTACAAATCTCTGCAAATCCGACCTAAACAAACTTGATAGTTGTTATAATAAGATAGCCAAATTTGCTACAAACTCTCCCATCAGAACACATCACTGTGAATGCCTAAAAAAACTCAATTGGCTAGAACTACCACTACTACTTCAACTCAATCAACTATCACTAGCCCACAAAATAATACATAACTCTGAAAACACCCCAGCCCTACAAAATCTTTTGCAACCCTATACAACCGACAGGCCTTTGAGGTCTAGCACACAAAACCTCCTCAAAGTAACCAAATACAGCAATGAAGCTGGTAAGTCTGTCTACAGCCACTGTAAAGCAACAATCTGGAACTCCCTTCCTGCCCACATAACTGACAACAAATCCCCATCACAGTTCAAGAAACTTGTTAAAACTCACTTTTTGAATAATCAACTGTGCTCCTGTATCCCCCCCTGGCTAATGTCTTATTAGAACACTTCACCTAACTTAAGTAACTCTGCTAAGCCAACCAATCATAGTACTGTATCCACTTAGGACTGTTAATCTACTGCTCATCCCATCTCTCCAGGAGTTAGGGAAAACTATCCCAGCAATGTTGTGCTTTCCATAAGCAACTAAAACCAGAAGACATATTGTAAATCAGTTTGTTATCCTCAACTAAAACCAGGCAAAGACATATAGTAAATCAATTTGTTATCCTTCTCAACTATAGCGAACATCATCTGCTCTCTCAAAGCCTTATTCTATGTCTCTCTGCTTTAACTCTGATAGTAAATCTATCACAGGAATCCTAAACTTAAGAATATCTTCTATTAGTTAATATGTACATCAAAGTCTCTTCTATGGTAATTCTATGTCAAAAGTTTGTCCTTAAAACTATGTTTTGTAAAAAAATTTTTCTCTTGGAGCTTTTCTCCCCGGGCCTCCACTGAAAATGGAATTGTAATCCAGTTGGACTCTCCCGGCCAACAAATGTAAAATAAAATAAATAAATAATAAATAAATCAGTGCATGCATTAACATGGATAGTAACCAATCAGTGCATGCATTAACACTCTAGTACAGCTATCAACACTGTAGTGGAAACTCAGGAAGCTAAAAGCATTAAAAGACTTGTTAGCTTATTAAACACGCATGTCAATAATTTACAGTGTAAGTCTAAGAATATAAGAAGAATAATTCAGCTGATTTGAAATTAAAAGATTAATATGCAGGGCACATTGGAGTATTTGTCCAAGGTTTTGCCAAGAATAGTCTCATGTCCTGCAACTATGGGAGCTAGGAATGGGACTAGAGCATATGGCCTTCTAAAGACTGTTAAAGATGACACTAAATAACTCCAGTGTGCCTGAGATATAACAGGGGATGCTGTTGCACTCTGTTATATAGGTATCATTAAGAATGCTGTTCCCATTAAACCAAAAATAAAATCAAATTACAAGTAGGAAGCACTATCCAAGAGCACCATTTATTGCAGTCTCTTTAACTCTAAGTTTGGAGGTAAACACCCCTAAAATTGAACCAACAAGTCAATAGTTAGTTGTTTGCTATAACATGAGGTTGTGGCATCTCAGTGATACAGGAGTTCAATTGTCCACAATGGGATACTCTGTAGGGGATTAATATAACAGCATGGAAGTGAAAGCACACTAGAAAAGACACAATATCTTTCAATTAGGAGAACAAAAGGACATTCAATGACACATAATATGGCTAGTAATATCCTGGCTTATCAGTTTATAGAGTTATGTGCACATTCAGCTTTGCACTATGTAGTTAAGTAATGTGCACACACACACACACACACACACACACACACACACACACACACACACACACACACACACACACACACACACACACACACACACACACACACACACACACACACACACACACACACACACACACACACACACACACACACACACACACACACACACACACACACACACACACACACACACACACACACACACACACACACACACACACCCCAAGCAACATTACCTAGATTACCAAATATCATACAATAAATATATTTATAAAGCAACAACATTAGGAGAATAGTGACCCAAACCAAAAAAGTCCCTAAATGATATGTGCTACACCAGAAAAATGCAATCTCAGTTACAGATAATATAGTATACTGTAGAAATCAAGCATGGCAAAAATGGTGAGAACAGGCAAGACGGCTTTCAAATATCTGTCTTATGCAAACTCAATATACAGCTCAGCACCAAGAGTTTAACAATAATCAGTGTGAGCACAAGCATTAAGGAAACAGAGCATCAAATTATTTTAGCAACTAAGGAGTTATTGACATAACATCAGTATATTAGCAATGACAATAAGATGTTCCTTTATCAAAATATATTTCCATGTCCATATGACTGGGTTAAATATATGTGCCAAGATCTCCAGCTGTCTTGCAAGTGTGATTTAGTGTGATTTAACAGGGATCAGGAGGATGACTGCAGTGGTGGTGCTGCGTTAGCATTGTCGCCTCACTGTTAGACGTTGCCCGTTCGATTCTCAGTTAGAGCATCTTCTGTGTGGCGACATGCGTGAACGACTGTTCCTTCGTTGAAGGTTGTGTGTTAGGCCCGGCAAGAAAGCACGTAAAACTCTACTGCCAATCATTAGCGGACCAGAGTTCCGCTGTGGCAACCCCTAACCGTGAAAAGCCGAAAGACACAAACAAACAAGCAGGGATCAGGAGGATGAACATCATGTGCCATAACTCATAGGAGTAAATTGCTCAGTGGGAGACATAGAGGACTATGATTGGGTCTCTGATCATCATAACCAGCTTATTATGTGTTTGATACATGGATGCCAAGAAATTCACCTCAAGAAAAAATAGCTGCACAAGCCAAAGGCAATCACATGGCTTTTTCGAGTTATGTTCATAATCTCAAAAGTACAGCAATGTGATTTTGATTATAGTGATTGTGAACAATGTTACCTACACTGACACAGAAGATATACTGAACCTACTGACTGATAAATTCATTTCTAACTTTACCCCCTCTCTTCCCTCTATCTCTACCAAAAGATATACCTGAAACTGGCTTGCCTCCACCTATCCCACAAGACCAAGTCCTAAAAGCATTATGAAAAGCTAAAAATACCGAAATGATGGGAACTGAGAAGATCACTGGATGCATCTTAAATAGCATGAAACATGATTTAGCCACCCTTCCCTCAACAACACTCTTCAACCTCAGCCTCCAAACAAGTTTTGTACCAAGTGAATGGAAAACAACTACAGTCTTTCTCCTACATAAGGAAGGACCTTACACAGACCCAAGTAGTTTCAAACCTATAAGTCTGACCAACCTCATGTGCAAAGCCATGGAAAGACTTATCATGGAACTAAACAATAAGGACAATGGACCAACCTCAGTTTGGATTTGTCAGGGTGGGTCAACCAAGTGGACTTTTCTGAGCAGATCACCAAAGCAATGGGTGAAGTTAAAACAGTAAACACCATATACCTTGACCTGGCTAAAGTTTGTAACAAAATCCTCCACTCAGGCATAGTAGAAAAGATAAAGAAAGTGGTAATAAACCCCTACATCACCCACTGGATTGCTAAAAAGTTGAAAAGCTAAAGAAAGTGGTAATAAATCCCTACATCACCCACTGGACTGCCAACTGGCTCATGGATAAGACAAAGGAAATCACAACAGGGGAAGCTACCACCACAAAGACACCAGTCACCAGTTGAATCCCCAGGATTCAGTGTTTGGATCTGTCCTGTTTGGCATCTTCTTTTCTGAAGTAAAAGCAAATACTAACGGGACATGGCTGACTAAGTTTTCAGATGACTGCAAGCAAGGAGCAGACATTGAATCCCCAAATGACTTAGCCATCCTGCAGGATGGTTTCTTTCAAATAAATAACTGATATCAAAATCATGGTATGAAACTACATGACAATAAATGCATTATTGTATCCTTTGGGAAGTCATCTACCCCAGGGAACTAATACATTGACAATGCTCCACTATGAATTGACCCAGTAGTTTGGGATCTGGAACAGATGTGGACAGTGATCTAACTTTCAACCAACATGTATCCATTGTCAATAGAAATGTCTTATATAATGTACAGTTTATAAACAAAGTGACTGTATCTAGATCTGGGGATGTCATTGTCACCCTTTGCTCTGCCCTCATTAGACCAGTCATTGAATATAACCCTCCTTTGGCATGTATCTGCCCAGACATTTGCAACAACTGGAGCACACAGAGATACCTTACTAAAAGGATACAATTTCTAAACAATATGTCCTACATGGACTGACTTAAAGCCCCGTCACTATAATGAGTATCCTACATCTGACACAATGCTGATGGATTTGCTGCTCATCAGCAAGTCGAATGGTATCTGAAATGCTCAGTCTAGGAATCTAAACCTCTTCATAGGTTCATAGGTTCATATGTAGGTACTAGGCTATTGGCCCTAGGGCCTATATAAGCCTAGCCAAATGGTACCCTGGCTTTTGCCACCCAAGAAAATTATTTTCCTGTGCCCCTGTCGAGCAGAGCCACAGAAGTGATTCCCGGGGTGAATTTCCTATCTCCCATCCAATCAATAAGATTTTTCTTGAAGAGTGCTAATGAGGAGCTTTATTTGATATAGATAGGTAGTTTGTTCCAGAGTATGGGAAGTCTCTGGGACAGGAATCTATCCCTCCAGCATGTCCTGTTTATTGTGGTGACAAGGTTTAGGTCACTAGAGCGTGTAGCTCGGAGGGATTGGGATTTCTTTAAGTGGAGCATGTCCAACAGCTCTGGGTTTGACATAGCTTTGCATGTTAGGCAGAGATCGCCTCTGAGTAGGTGATATGCGACGGACTAACGCTGGAGTTTTTTGAGATGGTCTGCGTAGGGCATCTGTTTGAGGCTGGAAATCCTCTTTGTGAGGTATTTCTGCAGCATTTTCAATTGCTGTAGATATTTTGTGAGGTACATACCAGAAGGGGGGGGTTGTACTCTATAATGGGTCTAATGAGTGATGAGTAGAGGGCATTGTGATTATCAAAGGAGAGACTACTGTCTACCTGTGTCCCAAGATCTCTTGTCACACTTTCAGTGTTAAGTAGACTACCACCTATGTGGCAGTTCATGGGTACAGAGTTTTTACTAAAAGGGATGACAATGCACATTTTGGAACTGAGCTTGAGGCCATTGCTTTGACACCAGGCATCTATCTCAGTGAGGCCCTTTTGTAGGATGTCCACGTTGTTAGGAGTTTTGATTATGGCTCCTAGTTTGCAGTCATCTGCAAACTTCATTAGCCAAAGACCTTCTGTGTTAGTATGTACTTCAGAGAAGTAGATACCAAACAGGAGAGGACCCAGGACTGAACCCTGTGGTACTCCACTTGTTACTTGTCTGAAGTTGGATTTGGAGTCTGCTACTTTCACAGTATGGGTTCTGTCAGTGAGTCAGTTGGCAACCCATCTTGTGACATAGGGATTTATACCTAGTTTAGTGAGTTTATCTATAATTCCAGAGTGGAGGATGGTGTCAAAAGCCTTGGTGAGATCTAGCAAGGCTGTGTGAACCACCTTACCCTCATCTATGGCTTTAGTGACCGCTTCAAAGAAGTCTATCAGGTTTAGGAAACATGATCTTCCTTTTACAAACCTAAACTGGGTAGGGTCCAGAATTTGGAGATTACCAATGTCATTGTTTATAAGTTCCATGATGATATGTCCCATAGCCTTGCAGACCAGGCTTGTCAGGCTATTGGGGCGGTAGTTCCCAGGGTTCGTGGTGGCTCCCCCTTTGTGGTGTGGGATAACCATTGCTGTGCAACATTTAGTGGGCACAAAGCCTCAGGTGAGGCTATGATTGAACATGGTACTTAGATGGGATGCCAGTTCATTCTGTAGTTCATGTAGAATGCCACCTGGGATGTTGTCAGGTCCCATGGATGCTGTGTTCTTCGCTTTGGAATGTGTGATTTTTACCTGTGCAGCTGTGATTACAGGAGCTTTGCATTCTTCTGGTATAGAGATGGACCCTTTAGGGGATGAGAGGAGGGTAAAGTTAGCACTGACCCTATCTGCCAGAATGTTCTGTGTGTTTACTGCCATTGTGCTGTAACTCAGAGCAGATCTGAGTGTTGCCATTGAGATTCCTGACATAGCTATAGAATGCTTTGTGGTTCTTTTTAGAATCAGTGGCAATTTTGTTTTCATAACTAGCTTTGGAGGATTTTAT
Organism: Protopterus annectens; assembly: GCF_019279795.1. Lineage (NCBI taxonomy): Eukaryota > Metazoa > Chordata > Ceratodontiformes > Protopteridae > Protopterus > Protopterus annectens. The sequence continues at coordinate 458,182,167 of NC_056748.1, forward strand.
GAGGGATCTCAGCTTCTTACTGAGGCTGACTAGGGAGCTCCTCCAATCATGGGATTTTACTCTTTTTTGCAACAGTTTCATTGTTCTGTTGTAGAGTTTGTTTATGGCAGGGGACCACCAGATTGGCTTCCTTTTTTTGGAGGATAGCATCTTGGTTCTGTTAGGGATTGCATGATCCATGCACTCATGTAAGTGCTTATAAAGTGCATTTGTGTAGGATTCAGCAGTTGTACCTCTATTGTCCGTCAGCATGAGTGTCGTGAACTTTGACACTTCTGTCCTAAGAAGCCTGAAGTTTGCTTTTCAGAAATTCTTTACAGTGGTTTCCCTAATCGGGGTGGGATGTGGATGTCTAGGGCGATTAGCTTGTGGTTGGATATGACCTCTGGTGTGGAACACCGGTTGCCCATGTTGGTAATGACCAGGTGTAGGATATTGCTGCCCCTAGTGGGGGTGTGGATAAGTTGATCCAAGGCATTGGAATTTATGAATTCCAGAAAACATTGAGAACAAGAGTTGGTACATGAGTAGTTTTCCCAGTTAATGATGGGGTAGTTGAAATCACCCATTATTAGGGTGTTAGGTTGTACCCTAATATTTTCCAGTGTATCAAGAAATGATGAATGGGAATTCTGAGGCATGGTGGGGGATCTGTAGCAAGCTACAATTTGGATTGCGGTCTTGCCCAGATTTAGTTGCACTTGGATAATCTCGGATGCATTATGCTGAGCAACTAGCCTGGAGATGTGGATATCCTTAATGAATATGGACACGCCTTCACCTTTACAGTTTTGGTCCAGGTTAGTTGGCTGAAAGGTGTGGTATTAATTATAGCCTGGTAATGCAGGGATGCTCTCTGGAGCCTTGAACCAGGTCTCTGTCACTGCACAGATGTCGATGTTCTCCATTTAAGGAGTGTCTCGAGTGAGTGTGTTTTGAGGTTTAGACTTCTAACATTGAGTAGCATTACCCTCAGATTTTGCTTGCTTGTACCTGTTATGGTGGTGAATTTGTCATTTGAACTCTTGCACTATAGGGGTGACAAGAGCCTTAGCCAGTATCCGGAATCCCAAGGGCGACAGATGCAGGCCATCTCTGGCCAAGCATCATGGTTTGTCAATCATGTCATCCCAGGCAGACAGATATTGGATCCCCTTAGAATGACACCAGAAGCTTAGCCAATTGTTGAAGTCAATCATTTTGTCCTTGTAATATGGTATCATTCTGGGTGACGGCATGATGCTACTCAGGGCTAGGGTCATACCTGCCTGGGCTGCAAGATCGGGCAGCTCCTCTATGTCTCTTTTCATGTAGTCCAAGTATGAAACATAAACAGAAAGGTTTGGAGAGACAGGTATATCTTGCAGAAAATACCTCACCTCTGGATAATATGCCCCATCTACATAAAACAAAGTACATCCCTCACCATATTCAAGTGCAACTTGGACCTATGAGTGGATAAAAAAAATACCCCAAGACTGTCTCATGCACTGCTAATGAACATAGGCAATTCCTAAATGGTTTATCCCATCCATACATGGGTCCCCTCAAATTATCTATGGTATAATCTCACTAGGAGGTAATATATAATAATATATAATTATTAACAATGGGACGGGTAAGGCTAATCTAACATCAAACAGAATATGTTAATTCAAGCACCAAAAAGCAAATTTGATAGCCTTAAAATGGCCCACAAGGGCAGCTAGCCTAATACTTACCCATGAACCTATAAGAGCTAAGCTCAAGAGGTGAAAGTGAGTATCCTTGTGGAGAACACATTATAAAATGTTATAATCAGTGACCTCATTATAGTACTTTATAGTGCATGGGGCTTCAGCTGCTTCATGTAATATCAGTCACAGAAAATAAATGTGGATCACAAAGTGTTTTATTATCTTTGAAAGCTGGCAAAGCACTTAGTGTTGTCAGAAAGACAGCAGCACACAATTTAGCTTCCTTGATTAAGAATATTAGCAAATTCGAAAATAATAGGGAACAAAGACCAAATTCAGGGGCAGTTTTTATTTTCTTTTTTCTTTTTTATAATAGTCTTATTTATTTAAGAAATTAGTAGAACAATGGGTTTTCCATCAACATGCATTTTCTAAATAATAATAAGTATGAAACTGTAACATCTGGCATTATTGACTGAATGTAACCCTCAGTGATTTACCAGAAATTCAAAATATTTAGAGCAAAAATGTAAGACAACCTCATGCACAGTAGAGAGGCATGGCCAGCAGACAGAAACAAAACTGTTTTACCTTTTGCCACTGATCTTTACTGGCACTTGGGCTGCTAGTTCCTAGCACAAGTCCCAAATGTACCAGTAATTACAGGAGTGCTTAGCAGTTGGCCTGTTATGATTGGGTCTAGTGCTATGGAAGCTGTTAACAAGTTTCTGGTGCATGGAGTGTGCTGATTATGCTCTGATATTTGGAAAAAGACAAACCAGTTAAGAGCCGGAGTGGCACACGACCCAACCTTAACAAATGTTAAGCAACCCCTGCTTATGTTTTTAAGGTCTGGTCTAGTGGCATTCAGTAAAATATCCCTGTACTGACTAGAAAATAACAGCAGCAGAGCAAATGATTTGTTTCTGCCGGCTGTCCGTACCTTTAATGTGTCCCCAACTTCCTGCAAAAAAAAAAAAATAGAAAGTTGCTAAAATAACAGGATGTGTTGTTCACCTGCATAATCTGAAATATGTGTTATTGCTTAGTGACTTCAATCCTCAGTGGTTTGTCTAAAAACAACAGATTTTATGAGGAACCAACCAAAAATGTGAAGCAATAATCTGGACATTCCACAAAAATCTACACAGTAAAGAGGCATTAAAGGTTAATATGAATGCAAATGTTCTCTAAGTGTTTTATGGCTTTGAAAGTCAACAAAACACTTAGCAACTTTTTTTCCCTGTAACTAGTAGTATATACAGCAGATAAGCTCCATGCACTACAAAAAATTATGATTATCTCACTGATCATAACCATGTATTATGTGTTCTCAACATGGATGCCAAGATTTACCTCTCAAGCTTAGCTCTCAAGGTGAATTTCTTAGCATCCATGTTTCAAACACATAATAAGTAGGTTATGATTACCGAACTGCTCATAATCCTCTGTATCTTTTTCCTCATATTAGAGAGTGATTGTACTACAATGCAATAATGGGGAAAGTTCAATAAAGCCTACACTGACATATTTACTGTGTAGGCATAGTGGCAAAGTGCTTACACAGAAGTAAGCAGATGTGTGCTCCAGTAAATGGAGGTGAGAGGTGTGCACGAGCGTGCAAACATGGATGTGTCTGTGGAATGCAAATCACCTCATAAGCAGGTGAAATGCATGCAAATAAGGCAGGTAGAGTGATCCAGCAAGCAGACAGGCAGTTGTGCAGACGCCGTGTTGGTGTCCGTAATGTACATGGAAAAATTACATGTACATGATATAAAAATGACACCAGAGGGTGTAAAAGTGTACTGGCAGTGGCAGAAATAGCATAGAGGGCACAGATATGTGCAAAACAAACCACTGTGTGTCCAAAACAATATGGAAAATAATGTAAAATAATTTTATTTTTTAATACCCTGGGCATGTTTGCATGGCGCAACTCAGTGCGCAAACATGCCGTTATGGAAAACAAAATATAACAATATTGTAAAAGCCAGAATTTGTGAGCATGTAACAGTAAAGCATTATAGAACCCTGTGTGGAGTATGTACAATGTTAAACTGCTGTAGTTGCTAATGAGGCAGGGCCTGAAACCGTGTAGTTTCCAGGTAGCGTTCGTGGATCTGTATGCAAATAAGCTGGGGTTACTGAATAGAACAAATGGGTATCTGTGTCCGCAGATCCCATCTGTGTAGGCAGAGAACCAAGTTGGTGTCCACAGAAGAGGTAGCTGACATCAAAATGGAGTGTGTCTGCAAACGTTTAAGCTCATTGGAGTCCAGAGGCACCTGTTTACATGCCGCACCACTGAGCTGATTGGGGGGGGGGGGTACACTGACTGCTAAGCTGTGTTTACCTGTGAGGCTCATGTTTTATCATGTTTGCGCAGCTCAACACTTTGCTGAGCATGACCTTCCATGGGGGTGTGTCTACTGACTGCTAAGCTTTGTTTATCTTTTCAGTGTGGGTTTGTGGGGCATGCCACAGTGCTCAGCAAGGAAGGCTATCAAAATAAAAAACTGTCTGAGAAAGCCAATGAAATACTAATTACTGATGAGCCCTGTTTCACTTAAACTAGGGCCATTAAACCCCTTAATGATGTACTTGGCAGGTGGAATGCATCATAGGTAGCCAACAACACAGGCTACACCTACAGCAGAGCATTATAAAGGTCGTATACACCATACAATCTGATTTTTCCCCCATATTCTGCACCATTGGAGCACAGACTTGGGAATTTTAACTGAGGGAATGCTAGAGGCTGCTGCAGGTCTGCTACATATGTATGTGCTAGATGCTGAGGTCAATGCAGCTGCTACTGATGCTGACCATAGGCCTAGACTGAGAAGGAGAAGTGTTTTCAGGCCCAGGGTAACATACCAGGAGCTATATGAGCTGGAGATTGTAGAGCATGACAGGGTGGACAGGGACATAGTACAACAACTCACTGAGCTCTGCCAACCTCAACTCAGACCCAGAGCCAACAGAGGGGAACCCATCCCAGTGGAGACAAAGGTATATGTAGCCCCTAGGATAATAGCAAAAGGTACTTTCCTGTGACTTTCTGGGGACATGATGGAGGTCTCACAGGCATCTCCTTCCAGGGTACTCCACCATTTCCTAGATGCCATGCTACCACATACCAGTGAGCACATTTATTTACCCCACACCCCTGAGGAGAGGACCAGCAGTATGCAACTCTCCTACCATGTAGCACACTACCCTGAGGTACTGGGTGCCATAGATTGCACTCATGTACATATCAAGGCTCCACCTAGTGAAGAGGGTGGAATCTACATCAACCACAAGGGGTAACACTCCATCTGCCTAGTTGTGTGCAATGCCCAGGGCATTATCATGAATGTGTGTACTGGCAGCCCTGGCAGTTATCACGACTCCCATATCTGACACGCATCACAGCTGTACCAGATGTTTGCTAGGGGAGACATCCTACACGGCCATTTACTTGGGGATGCTGGCTATGCACTGGAACCATGGATGATGACACCCATCAGAAATGTACACACACCACTGAAGAATGCCATAATGAGCACACGCACAAACTAGGAACATCATAGAGCATGTGTTTGGGCTGTTGAAGTCATGGTTTCGGTGCATTGATATATCTGGTGGAGCCTTGCAGTACTTTCCAGCCACATGAGCACAGATGTTCACTACATAATATGATCCTGTGGAAAAAGCTGCAGCAGGAACAGCAAAGGGAAGAGATACGCAGCCCCCCATCAGTACCTTGGTCACCACAGCCACACCCACAGGAACCCCTGAGGCTGTCCCTATAGGCAGACATAGCCATGCCCAATATGCCCTGGCCTTGGCCAAGAGACAATGCACATGCACTGACAACCTAGGGCCCTATGGATTGACACCTTACTCTGACTCACATACATATTAGTAAAAATGATGCCAGCCAGACCACACATCCTGTACCTCACCATGTATTGGCTGTCTGCATACATCAGACAGAATTAGCCTCAAACTACAAATCTGTCAACTGCTGCATTTGCAAGGTAAGTCACTGTCCTATACTCCATTTATAAGGGGTACTACAATATGGTAGCTTATGCATGGACCTGCCGCATGTATGAAAGGGAATATAGTGGGCTATATATAGTGTGCTACTGGGCTACTTGCAGAGATCTATAGTAGGCTACTGAGCTACTTGTACAGATCTTAAAGCCACTTGGGACAACAGGTACTCTGTTCACTAGTAAGTTCCCCATAATATCCACTAGGCCACATGGCTGGAAACTCCACAACATTATTCCAGGGAGATGCCAAACAGTGGGGTCACAGGACAATCACACCAGTGTCTAAGTCAGCAGAGCATAGGCTGGTTGTCCCCCAACCCAAACACATCAGTGTCCCCCATACAACTGTTGTAACAGTAAGTCTGCAATGACATACCAGCAGACCAGACAATTCCTGTATGTTGTTGATAATGTGAGGAATGAAACTCTTCCATCTGGTGGCTGGTGTGGCTCACTGGGCCAGGGACAGTAGCATGGGCAATGGTGCTGATGGTTTGAATCTAGCAGCATCCAACATCATTTGCATGTCAGGTACTCATATGATGGTATTCCCACAGACTGTCATAACCACTCAGTCTTGGCAAAATAAAGACTAAAGAGGTCCGCACGTTTTCACTCACCTAATGAATTTAATAAAACAAATATACATAAAGTGCTTTTCGTCTAGTAAAATAACCAAACTTCTTCAGATAAAATACTTTCCAACACACTGTTGTTTAAATCCAATTTCCAAAGACCATGTGACAAACATTTCAATTAATCTTGTTAATACAACGAGCATAGTAGTCACAAATGTTAACCCCTTTATACCCATTCAGTCCAACAAACCGAAAATTACAAAGCCATAAAAGCACAATTTAAAAGAGACAACATAAGGCCTATTAAGACTGTAACTGTGACTAAAAATTACCATTACTCTTAACATATACAAAATTTTTCATCTTGTCAAGCTTTTAAGTTTCAAAATACATGCTATAGAACAGGTTTCATTTAAACATGGAAACTGGCAGGAATTCAGTCTCAACTGCCATAACAATTCTATCCTTTCCAATAGTAAAGAAGTTGGTCTCCCCCAATGTCCAAATGTACCTGGTCAATAGTTTGAAATTTAATCTTATGGGTTGGGTAATCTACATAATGCCTTGCTAATGCATTGTCTAACCTGCTCCTGCTGATACAGTAAATATGTTCACACACCCATTCCCTAAGTTTATGGTCGGTCTTACCGACTTAAAACCCTGTGCAACACTGACATTGAGCCAAGTAAACAATGTCTCTAGAATTACAATTAAATCTATTCTTAATTGAATATAATTATTCCTTATTCCTAAAAACCTGTCCTGTTTCCATATGTTTACATTGGTTGCACATATTACATCTGTACATGCCAGGATTCCTACTGGTGATTGGAACCACAGTTTCTAAAAGGCTCTTCATATTCCTACCTCTTTTAAATATATAACCACTGGGTAATCGCCTACCTTGTGCATAATGTCTCTGTCTGTGGTTAATAAATACCAATTTTTGGCTAATATTCTTTTCATTTGTTGAGATGGACATTACTGAGGTGTGGAGACTACAGCATCACAGAGGGTACACACTAATACTGTCCACTGTAGAGATGTATGAAGTATGTCCACAGTTTTGCCTAATATGTTTGGTCAGTATCCCATGACAGTGTGGTCATCTGGCAGTTCACTGGCCAACATTGTGGGCTGAGGTCAGTAAAGGGAGAGATACATATGAGTGTCACACTTCCTACCCATCAGAATATACATGCTAATGCGGTAGCTGCTATTCTATCTACTTACTATCTTTGTAGGGGCAAACTGTGAAACATATCCCTATCTCTGGGTCTTTTCCTCCCCCTTTATGTATGGTTGTGTCCAGATCACCTGTTATAGGGGGTTGGGAAGTATGGGTTGGTCTGTAGCAGCTACCGTAACATACGGCTGTGTATGCTCCGGGCTTTAGCTGCTACTGCAGCCTAGGATACATAGAGGGGAGTTTGAACACTTTGGAGGCCAGCAAGCTGTACATGTAACTGTGGCAGCAGTGGCAGCCCTGTTGTTAAAGCAGAGCCAGGGTGAGGGTACCCTTTCAGTCCAATCAAGGCATATGCTTAAGGTACATCTGTTATGCAACAGTGCCAATAACAGAGTAGTAGTCGACGTATAGGTAGGCTGTACAAATATGTGCAGTGTGTAGCCCTCTGACTTGCAAAACTGGGTGGCAGACAATTCAGTAGCAGTAAACTATGGGGATTAAAACTGCATGAGTCAGTCATTACTTGCTGTCTTCACAACAGTATAAATGAAGGGTAACACATTGGATTCGAACCCAGGACTGTGTGTGGCAAAATGTACTAGATGCAAGCCATTTAACAGACTGAGCTACTAAGTTAGTACTGCAGTAGGTGTGTTTGCCAGATATATGAGCAGACATATAGGCTGTGACACACATTGTCTGCAGCCATCAGCATGTGCATGGCTTTCAAAGGCAGTTGTTCTGCAGCAGGGTCCCAGTTAAACATATGTACTGTGCCACTGATGCCTTGGCAGGTGTGTTCAAAGATGCTGCAGATACAAGGGAAAAGTTACCTGTTATCCCAGGCCTCACGTACTGTCATTATTATTTATTTGGCTGTCTACTGGTGTATTTTTGCATCAGAGTCCCAGGTACACTCCCAATTTTCCCTTTAGGTTTAATTTCAGTCTGTCAGTGGCAATCAGTATGTTTTGCTGGAAATACCTGTTTTAAGTAAGACCTGTGTGGTGTAGTGGGTTAGTGCAGTAGGCTGTAGTTGACATGGGTCCAGGTTCAAAATGTGGCCGAGCTGATTATTTTGTACATGTGCACATAAGATCATTAAGGCACATTAAAGCTCATTTAAGCGGATTTGCATGGTGCGGCACGTCACGCCACATGGTGGCACTTCGCTTAGCTCAACTCAAACCTGTGCTAAAAAATTAAAAAGAAAAGAAAAAGAAAAGAAAAAGGGCATGATAGGACCGTGGTAAAATGGGGGCAAGCAGGGGGAAAACATACTGAAAGGCAGGTAGGGATGTGCAGGAAGGGTGTAGGAAAGAGCCATAGCTTTCCATTTCTTGTACAGCAACTGCTGTGCATTTCATCCATTTTCTGGATGAATTTGGACTCTCAAACCCCAGACAGAGGGGTGAGGACAACATAAATGTGTTGTCAAGCCAATTGGACCAAATTAGTTGTGTCCAGTGGACACGTGTGTGAACTGTAGTGCTATGTATGGAGGCAATATTTTATTTGTGGGACAGGTGCCCATTTTTTTTGATAAGGAGAGAGTGGAATGTTGGGGTAGGGGATATAGGTATGTGTGGGGAGGAAAGCTGGATAGGACAGGATGCAATTGCAGACAGACAACACAGAAAATACAGCAGAAGGGGCAGTGTGTGACACATGAAGTGTGTAAACACCTTGGATGGGGAGGGTGTTGTGGAATCCGAGATGCATGTGCCTCCAGATGGCAGCAGAGTGACTGAGGACCCCACCCATGGGCAGTCAACACTGCTCCTTCACTGCCTCAAAGGTGGCTGTGCTAGAGGCTAGATGCCTGGGCCAGTTGGCCCCACCACATTGTCCATTCAACCCTCAGTCTGGTGCAGGTGACATTCATAGCTCATATGAATGATCCTGCGAACCATGGCTGGTAATTGATCTTGGGTGACTACCTTCCCCTCCGCCACTGCTTCTGGGTGGGCTGGGCCCTGTCCCCTGAGGTGGTTCTACCCAAAGATGGTGCAGGGCCAGCAGGGGGTCACCACCGGCCTGGGTCCCAGATGTGCTAGGACCCGGTGCCACAGCCAGTTGAAGTAGGGTAGGCGGACCACGCAGAACCAGCCTACCCTGACGTGCTGTGGTGATGGAGGTATAGCAATAAGTATATGAACAAAACCATTGTTAGTAAAAACAGCATGCCAGAACATTGTAAATAACCCCATTAAATTTCAATGCATATTATGTGAAACACAGCAATAAATAATATAACAAGTCAGTATATTAATGGCATGCCAGTAACAGTTATGGCATAGGGCCAACAGAATAGGTAATTCAACAAGATATTTTAATATGCAACCATTTTAATACATTCAACAATAAAACACATACCCCAAAATACAGTTTAATGTAACAACATATGTTAATAGTAAACCATAACCAGTGAATAACAATAATAAATATATGAAGATAAGGGGTGGTAAGAGAGAGAAATACAGTTTTTTAATAACATTATAGACTATATAGTTGACAACAGTGCTGTTATCTACTCTACAGGTCTGTCCTTTCTTTATGTGTAAAAGTGCCCTATAGCTGCTGTGCATGTACATACCTGTCAAGCTATCTGCATGGGAGAGTATGGGTCAAGCAGTAACAACTGCAGGTACACAACTACACAGAACACTTGCGCATCAGGTGGATCTATATAACTACCAAGGTGTATCGTGGGCTGATGTAGTGATATTTTGCTATTTACATAATCATATCAATGTTAAATCTGTGACAGAGGGATTACGCACTAGTAGTTACATTACATGACAGCGTGACATTTGAGAGACATGTATGTGTACAGTACAGAGAGTAAACAACTATCATGCTTTGCATTGTAGGTATGGGGCTAGAACCCAATAGCAGTAACTGCAGAGGACATCTGCATTGAGTGTATTAATTGACTGCAGCAACCCTTAACAGACAAGCCAGACATACAGCCACATCAAAGATTACACATTTTATTTAATTTATTTTATTATTATTATACTTTATTTTATGCTCTATTTTCACATTCCTGGTAATGACTGCAACAGTCTGTGACATCTAAACACACAATTATTTACTCATAATATGCACTACCTCACCCATTTACCTGCAGTTCCTGTGGAGATATCTGTTAATATTACGTGATTGATACTGTAATATTTAGTGTTACATAGCCCTGGATTCGAACCCTAGTCTGTGTATGGCAAAATGTACTTCATACAGAGCATCTAGCAAACTGAGCTGCTTAGTCACTACTGATTACTGACTGACTAGTATTTACCTAGAGCTCACCTGGCACCAAAATATGACCTGGTAATAGTAGTACAGTTTTATACTAGACTGCAGCGACAGTCGAACACACATGCATGAAATTCAAGCATGACAGAGATAGTAGGTAGCCTACTTCATAGAATGCAAGTGTACACAATATATTGCTAGTGTGCTGAAATATCTGTGAAGTCAACAAACAATATCTGATTATAGATTATTATTTGAAGTCTACAACTATTACACTGTTATACCTGACTGCAGCACCGTACCTCACGGATTGAAGGCATATAGCTGACATGCAATGGTGAAAACTAGACAATCCTGATGTACATAGTTTACCTTGGTGTTATTGCTCTTGGTTCATGTGTAGTTGCAGAACAGCTGTCATAATTCATTTATTACAAAACAGCTCTGAATCTACACTCACTGCAAAGCAGACTTTATTAGATATACCTTCATGCAGATACTGATATTATGTTGTATATTTATTGCAGAACAACTGTCATAATTGATTTCTTGCAAAACAGCCCTAATTCCACACTTATTCAACAACAGACTTTATTAGAGATACAATCATGCAGTTACTGGTATAGTTTTGAGTATTTTATTGCACAACAGTTGTCATTATGCAGGCGTTGCAATACATCTGTAATTCCACAGATATTGCACTACAAACTTTATTGCATATACCTTATTACAGTTAATGATTTACTCTTCCCTGCTTATAGCACTACAGTTGACAGTATGCACTTATTGCAGTACAACTGTAAGTCCGCATTCATTGCAATACAATATTTACTGTATATTCTTAATCACAGTTAATGCTTTACTCTTTCTTGCTTATTTGACTATAGATAGCAGACTACATCTGTACTTGACACATTCACAGTGCAACCTGGCCAAGTGCCCAGCATGCACCTTGATGTTGTGAGCCCTCTCCTCTGCAGCTGTTGGAAAAGAAGCACACCATTATGCATACCAGTTTATCAGACATTCAGATTAGGTATTGGCGAAACAAAGGAAAAACTACTTAAAACTTGTGGGGCATTCCCTGTCTGAGCTTCTCAGATCCAGGTGTCCAAGAGATCCCCCTTCCTATGCTTTAGGTCATCATGGTGGTGATGAACATGCTCACCTGTGCAGGGAATACCTGTCATACTGGTGAGTTCACATGCCAGCTGGTACCAGACCTCTGCCTTGCACTCTGAGCCCGGGAACCCTCCCTGCAGCAGCTGGTCATCATGGTTTTTCACCAGTAGTCCAACCATGATTCTGGACTCCTGAATGCCTCACCATTGCACCAAAAAGTGCACACCCTCTCCAACTCCAGCCATAGTCACTACACAGGTAGAACTCCAACAGATTATGTTTCTTTCTGCTTAGTGAGCTTAATATAGCCTGTTTTCCCACCCTTAAACGCCATTGGGCAACATTTAAAAATGCGGTGGGTTGCTTAGCATGATGCAAACCAGCTCAGCCAAACAGTGCTTAGCAGTGCTACAGTGGTGCGCAAACCAGCCAAGCAGTGCATAAACATTATCAGCCGTTATTTTGTTTATGCAGTGCTTTGCATGCCTTAGCAGATTTTAGCAGAGCTTAGCTGAGTGCAGCAGGCCAGTATTTAAAAATAATTTGCATCATTTGTATTTTGAAAATAAATGCTTACTTGCCTTTTTATGTATTCAAACCCTGCACCCACTGCACATGAGCCCATAAATCTATTCATTTAGCTATGTAGATATGTGGAATTGTGCTATACCTTTACATATACCTCTGAGCTACCTTTAAGCAGTGCTGAACACCACTCCGTGTCATGCAAACCTGCTCAGCTATGCTTAAAATTGACCTTTAACTAAATTATTAAATACATCTGTTTTCTATTTTTAGATGTCTGACAGGGGTCTCACCACCAGTTAGCACTGCTAGGCTCTGCTACTTGCCACTCAGTCTTTTTAAAAAAAAAAATTCAATTACATTGATATAATACATTTGGACAGTGCAGGGAGTGTGTTACTCATCTGTGAACACAGTTCACACCACACTCCCTACACTGATTTAATAACCGTGTTCCATGGCTCTCCCTCGGCAACGTGCCATGATTAATATGCATGGCGCACTGCCCTGAGGGAACCATGTATACGGACACAATAATATTCTATGTAGGCTCTACACTATCCCTACATGGATTTTATTAAATCTAGGGGAATATCTATTTTAATAGTAAAAGACTCGAAATAAGCCTGAAGGCTTGTAGCTTCTTATCAGTGTGTGAGCATGCACACTACTTGAGCAACTATTCACACTGTAGAGAAATCTTCAGGGAACTGTAAGTGTTAAATATTGTATTAGATTAGATTTTGCAGATTTTAATAATTTAGAATGTAAATCTGTAAAGGTATAAGCACACCAGCTCAGCTGAACTGAAATGGAAAAATCAATATGAAGGTCACATTACAGCCTTAGTCTGGATCTTTGCCAGGGTGCACTCACATACTACTACTACTATGGAATCTAAGAAGAGGGCTAGAGCATATGGGCTTCTAAAGCCATTTAAACAGGACACAATTAACTCCAGTTAAGTCTGAGATATAACAGCCGATAGTGTTACACTCTATCCCATGGACTCAGTGCACATAAAATCTAAATCCACATTGTACTTAATCCAGCACCAAGGCATGGAGGGATGTGACATGAGTTTGATTAGCTTCAAGGACTGATTACATGATTAGTTTGTTATAATCTGCTGTGTCTTCTCACGTTCTCAATCATTTTGACTCTTTGAACATGTTGTTTCGTTTAGTTGAACTGCAAAGCATTTTTGGCCACTTTTTTTTACAGTTGATGTTTAGCAATTATTAGTTTTGTCATATAATCTCTTTGGGCACTTAATTAGTTGGCTTGACGTTTGAAGGTAGGAGCAGGTTTAATTTTGTTAACTGGGTATACCCTAGCTGGGAAAGGGCGTATGCAGGAAATAACTTTGTTGAATTTGAACATACTTTTAATGACCCTTATTTTGAGTTTAACTCTCAGATTTGTACTTTTGTACCGAACAGAAGTTTTCATTTCACACCATGACATATGCTTATCTGTGAAGATGTGTGTTTCTCACTCAGAAGTCGCTATTGTTTTTACCCATGGCAAATATTCTCGGTTAGATGGTAAACAGCCACTATTTTATCTGCTGAGTTTTAAATGCAAATACCCTGAACTAAACATTTCTAAATATATCTAGTAATACTGCAGTCAACCACAGAATTATACATTACAGAGCTGAGAATGGAGGTTTAGCAGGATGTCCAATATACGTCTGCAGCAGACTTGAACCTGCTATACTGTCTTTAGCTCAACAACACAAACATTAATAGCAGCTGGAGACATGGAGTGGCTATGGTATTTTCATCAACCTGGAGTGAAAATCACTCAAGAAAATGATGTTAAGTCTTTCTTTTCTTCAGGGTTGCAGAAACATTCCATATCAAGACAGTATCCCAAAATAGTAAACTTTGGTTTTGTTAATTGGTTTGCTGTTCATATAAGTGAATTTATCATAATACTAACATTTAATCACAACTTTATGTCCCAGTTTATAAAATGGAATATCAGCAACACTCTTATTGGGTAACCTAAATTAAAAGTCACCTTTATTGCTTCATTTAAAACATAATGTGTGCCTCATCCATTAGCCTTCCAGGTAATACAATTTGAAAATAACAAACAAACCATTTAAATAGCCAAGAGCTAAATAAATATGTACAAAATTAAATAAAATAAACAAGAAATAAATATACATATTCAACAATACGATAATTAAAGAAAATATTTTGTGTCACTTCATGATTCATACCCTTTAGTTCCAATGTTTTATAAGTGACAATGAATTACACTTTATTCAATAATGACATTTTAGATGCATTCATATACAAATCAGTGCTGTGAATATGATACATGATGAAAAAAATTTAAAAACTGATAAAAGCTGTATGATCCTTCTTCTCCTCTTTTCAACCATAACACAGGCTGCAAGGTTAAGTGTAAATACTGCATATCATATATGTGGCAAAATGTAGTATAGCCAACCAACATTTGGAATACTTAGATAAAGAAAAATATGCAGGCAAGGGGGAAAACATGAAGAACCCCACAGAGGTAGTGAATGGAGGTCAGGACTGAATCTTAGACTCTTGTAATAGATGTGTTTCCATTAGGCCACTAGGATCTCCCAAATGCTCAAAACTGTGATCAGTATATTGTGAAATAAAATTTCCCTGAAATCAAACATGTGCAGAGAGGACTACACTTCCCATATCTACAGGTACTTTATATAACCATCAATGAGGTCACCAATAATGGAGGAAAAGGGAAATACTTACAGCTGATATAAAAATGTCAGCAATTTGCCTTCCTCATTTCAACTGAAAACTGGAGAAAGCATCATTGGCAAAAGACATTGCTTGAATTTTCATTGCTTGAATTTGTCCGACTCCAACACTTTTGTTTCAGCAGAAGAATTATCTGCCATATCAAATTTTCTGGATGTGATTAGTTACTAATAAGTTTGCCTTTATTTTTTCTTACAAGTTGCTTATATTTAGTTGTAATTAGCAGCTTCTAATAGAACAGATTTTTCTTCTGTTTTCTTTTTCTTACATCTTGATTATATTTCATACATATTTTTATACCATCCTGTTGGAATCATTATCCCTTTTCTCTACTTATGAAGCATCTCAACTCTACAAGACCTTATAAATACATAAGAAAATACTAAACCATTCATACTCATTTACCAAAAGCAAGTATATTTGATATGTGTTTTCATATCTGATTAATATTTCTTCATTACATTGGCTATCAGGGATCTGTTATGTTCATAGATTCATCAGTCCATAGGTAAGTACTAGGCAATCAGTCTATACACAATCACAAGCCTATTCAAAAAAACTATTTTCAAAAGTGCCCTTTAATCTCAAGGAGAGCAAGACAAGATAGATGGATGTAGAATTTCAGACTGCCCATCTAATTATCTAGGTTTACCTTGAACGTGGCAAGGGTGCTACTCTGTTTGACATAAAGTGGAAGTCAGTTCCAGAGGGAAGAGATATGATGGGATATGGACCTATTGTGCAAATGTATGTTATTTATATGCTGATGAAGGTGTTGTTCCTTTTACTGCATATCTGAGGTAGAATTTGTTCTGTGAAGGAATACAAAGTCAAATAGAATTAGATTTGTCATGGCTTTACTGCAGAAGACTCTAACAGTGATTGAGTACAGGGAGCCAACTGTCAGTCTGCCCTAATAACTGAGATTTTTGAAGTCACTTATCTTTTATAATTATGAATATCTGAGATCTCTCAAACTGAATGATATGTTTAGACAAATATTTGCCAAAAGGTGCATTATATTTAATGTGAATCTAATGAGACATGAGTAAAGGTGAATAATGACTTCTCTGGATTTACTGGAGATGTCACTGGAAATTAGATGACCAAGAAAGAAGGCTTCCTGAAGTACAGCTGAGATATGATAGTTAAACAATATCTCTCATGAAAATATCTGATTAGAGAGGTGTATCATATATGGTATGTGAAAATGTTTTGTTTACCAAAATGAACTATGCTACATTTTTTACATTTAGTTTGAGACTGCTGTCCTTGTACCAATTGTTAGGACTGTCTAACCAATTTTGGAGTAATTATGAGTCAGTTGAAGATGCCATAACAGCACCCAATTTACAGTCATCTGCAAACTTAGAAAACTACAGGCCAGGAGTGCAGGCCTATAGATGTGAGATATAGATGCCAACGATGGACACGTGTGCAAAATGGTCAAGGACACCACATATACAAATGTCAGAACTATAGCAAACTTGCTGGCTGACAGATTCAGTGAAAACATTACCCCTCTGTCCCCTCCATTAGTAAATCAGGACATCCCCAGTACCTCTCCCCTCCCCTTATATCTAAGGAACAGGTCATCACTGCTCTCTCAAAGGCAAAAAATACAGCCTCCATGGGACCCGATAACATCCCAGGCTGCATCTTACATGAACTCAGGCAGGAACTTGCAACACCATTAGGTATCCTATTCAATCAAACCTGAGTACTGGCTTTGTCCCAGCTGTGTGGAGGACAGCCACTGTCATCCCTTTACACAAAGGTAGAGCATCCACTGATCTGGGAAATTATGATCCATCAGCCTAACTAGCCTGATCTGCAAGGCCTTGGAATGGATTATCATGGACCTCATTAACAAAGACATTGGCAACCTCAAAACAAATCCCACACAGTTTGTCTTTGTCAAGGGCAGGTCATGTCTGCTAAATTTGGTCGACTTCTTTGAGACAGTCTCCAAAGCCATGGACGACGGGAAGATGGTGCACATTGCCTACCTTGACCTGGCCAAAGCCTTTGACACTATTTCTCACTCGGGCATAATAGATAAACTCTCTCAACTAGACATCAATCCATATGTTACCAGATGGGTAGCAAACTGGCTCACTGATAGAACCCACTTAGTCGTCAAAATAGGAGAAGCCACCTCAAGCAGTAGACCTGTAACAACTGATGTACCCCAGGGTTCAGTCCTGGGGCCTCTGTTATTTGGGATATACTTTTCTGAGGTGCAGGCCAAAACCAGTGGGCTATAGCTGACCACATTTGCAGTCAACTGCAAACTGGGTGCTGTCATCAATTCCCCTAGTGATGTGGATATACTCCAAGAGGGTCTCACTCAGACAAATGACTGGTACCAGAAACATGGCCTAAGGCTGAATACTAAAACATGCATCATCATCCCCTTTGGGGAGAGTGACGTCCCCACAAATTATCACATTAAAAACAATGTCCTAGGCACGCAATCAGTCATGAGGGATTTGGGCAACCAGGTTGATAGCAACCTAAATTTTGACCACCATGTTGCTTACGTTGTACAGAAAACCTTCTACATGGCCCACCTCATAAGTAAGGGTATCACATCCAGGGATGAGGAGGTTATAACATCCTGTATTCTTTCCTTATAAGGCCCATTGCTGAGCACAATGCCCCTTTCAGCATGTACCTCGCAAAGCACATGCAGCAGCTGGAGAGACAACAGAGGTTCCTCACAAGGAGAATCAAGGGCCTCAAACATCTTCCATACACAGACAGGCTTTAAAAGCCCTATCCTTCTACTCAGTTTCATACAGACTCCTCAGAGGTGATGTCTGGCATACAAGGTGATCACAGACTCCACCTTGATGGGACTGCTGCATATTCGCAAGTCAAGCTCCACTCAAGTAACCTCCACAACGGCCTCAACCTGGTCTGTGACATCAACAAGACTTGTTGGCAGGACAGATTTGTATCCCAGAGACTCCCCCCATCTATGGAATAGACTCCCTCTCCACATCAAGCAGAGTACCACGTTACCCCTTTTTAAGCACAACCTGGATAACTGGATGGGAAACAGAAAATATGCCCCCGAGTTTCCACCCGTGTCCCTGCTGGACAGGGGTATTGGGTGCTGATTTGTCTAAACATGGGCTGAACTCTTGAGTAGGCTTATAACAGCCTCAGGTTCAATAGCCTAGTAACCTCCTATGATCATATGAAACAAATAGGAGACTGAGCCCTGTTTTTCATTACTGGAATTTGTTTTTGTTGTTGCTTTCAAAAGCGGCACCTATTACTTTAATCACATGGGTTCTATCAGACAACAAGATCCAATGCACAACATAGGTTCACAGCTGTGTACTAGGCTAATGGCCCTGGAGCCTATGTAGTTCTTCCCTAATAAGATTCCCTGGTATCTTGTCGACCGATGTTAGTTCCCATTACCCCATAAGGATTCATATTCAGATTTACAAGTCTATCAATAATGCCTGCATGGGGAATAATGTCAAGGGCCTTAGTCATACCCAGATATGCTTCTTGCACTGTAAAACCACTATCTACTGCTTTGGTTACTTTTTAAAAGAAATTAATGAGGTTAAAGAGGCAAGACCTCCCTTTGACAAAGCTGAATTAATGAGGGTCCAGGTTTAACAGATTTTCAATGTCCATATCAATAAGGTCTTAGATAAAATGCTTCACAGCTGTACATAAATGCTAGCGAGAATAATGGGTGTACAGTAATCAGGGTCAGTAGCTGAGCAACCTTTGTGCAATGAAAGGCATTTCAGTGGCTGTTTTCCAGGCTTCATGAATATAACCAGTGGAAAGGATTATATTAAACAGATTAACTCATTGCATCCAGTACAGCTGTTTTAAGTTTGTACCTTTAACTCCCAATGAGTGTGGCTTGAGCCTTTAAAAAAATGAAGTCATCACCTTACAGTTCTATCAAATACTCATTGACAAAGGTCAAATATCAATACAGTTGTGTTTACCATCACGTATGCTTCAAGATAAAATATTCTGCCACTATGTGTGTAGCATGGTTTTGGAATCATTAATGCAAATATAAAAAGTAATATTTGATGCCTAGAGGTGCAGTAGGAGGTAAGCGCAGAAATGCCCGGAGGCCCACTTGGCTGTAATAATGGTCTGTCTTCATATAGGCCACATTTTGCTCTGATTGTCAGGCAAACTGGTATGTTATCAGGGCCCATGGATGAAATATTCTTAGTATTTGAGGAGGCTGAGGAAGCTTACCATAGTAATTAAAGGGGGTTGCTAGGATTGTGGAACCTAAAGGATAGCTATAAAAGTGGGGGACTAAAATTTGCAGCAAATTTGTCAGCTAGGGCATTAGCACTTTCCTTTCAGTCAGAATGTGTTATATTACTGTGGACTAGTTACACACATTGTTGAGCGTTAGTTCTTAAACTCTCACTTATTTAAAGAAAGATGTGTAGTTATTTTCATTTTTTGTGGCTGTTACTAGTTCATACTAAGCTTTGAACTTCCTAATGGTTCCTTTAAGTTCTATACTAGTTTGGTTAATTGTGATCTGATGGTAGGTAGAATGAGACTTCTTATCAGCCTTAAGAAATGTCATTGTATTATTATATAATTTATTTATGCAGGTAATCCACCACAGGGGTTTGTTTTTAAATTTCTCTTATTTAGTACCATTAGGAACTATTAGTTAAGTGACAGTAGAAATTAGAGGCATAGCAATAAAATTCATTGCAGGAGGATTACAATGGAATTTATTTAAGTAATCAAGTTAGTGAAAAAGGTATGCTTTTGAGAAGTCCTAGAACAATAGGTATTTAGAGGGAAAGTGCCATTTTTTTAAAGGAAAGGTCATTAACGTATGGTCTGATTTAACAAGGCAGGATGATACATTTGGAGATGTGCCATATTTGTGAGGATGATCAAGGATATTGGGCCCTCTAGTAGAATGGTTATCTATTTGTAAAAAAAAGTTAAGACTGGTAATATCAGGAAATCACTGGGCATCCAGACCATTGGTATTGTAGGTCAGCCAGCTTATTGATGGATAGTTATTATTCTCAGAAAGAGATGTAGAGGGTGTTAGCTAGCTATAAAGTGAGAATTAGTCTTTCTTTTGGAGATTTGGATGCTTACATTTACAAAAGTGGTGTCCTAAGAACTCTATGACTATGCGATGATATACTTGGCAAATATTGATACTCCCCTACAATTGCCATTAGGACTGATCATGAGATAGGCACTAAACCCAGGAAAAGAGGAAGTGCTTTCATTGCTCTGAGACCATCACTGACAAAGCAGGAAGAGTTGTCAGCCATCTCATGCCATAATGACACGTACTGACTCCTCTTAAAATAATATTGCCAGGTATTAAAAGACAATTATCTTTTCTTTGAATCTCTGCATTATTCTGAGTGATGTCAAAATACCACTCAAAACAAGTGTGTTTTCTGCCTCAGACACATGCGTAGCAAGCTCAGTCATATCCTTTTGCATGTCCCTCTGGATCAATTGCCTAATGTCATTCATTGCTATGTGAACCATTATCAGGTCATGAATGTATTTGTCAGGATGGAGAGATCTAGGAGCCCTTTGAAACTCTGGCTCCTAACTACTTGCACCAGAAATACAACTGTCACCCTATCCGTATCCAGCATGGTGAGTGTTGTGCCCATACACCTGAGAGTAGAGTAATTTATTGCTAAAACATTACAGCGGTTAGAAGCAGTATCAGTGGGCTATAGTGGTTTAGAACGTTCATTTTTTTTATTCTTAGAGATATG
This sequence comes from Protopterus annectens, assembly GCF_019279795.1. Classification (NCBI taxonomy): domain Eukaryota; kingdom Metazoa; phylum Chordata; order Ceratodontiformes; family Protopteridae; genus Protopterus; species Protopterus annectens. Next base: position 458,203,112 of record NC_056748.1, read on the forward strand.
TCTACTGGCAGTGAGCTATGAAGGGTGAAGCTGGGTGTGTTGCTATGTGAACTATGTCTGAGGTTTCGTAATCTTTAGCCTCTCATATGCTGAATCATTGTAAGGTAGCAATAAACAATTTTTGGTAAGCATGAGACACTTACTGTATTGCCTCAAAATGCTAAGTGCTGTCATTCTGCCTACAGAAGGGGGAAAGATTGACTGAGAGTCCATAATGACCAGTGCATATGAAAGGTTAGAACAAAATATGGTAGGTTAATAACTTACACTTCATATAAGACAGTGGGGGATAAATGACTAAGGAATAAAAGAGTGGTCTGTGACTACTGTAAGACATGCAAGTGTAAAAAAGTAAATGTAAAAGTGGGAAATATGTAGGATCAAAAAGGAAAGTGGTAATAAGTGGTAAATTTGAAATCAAATAGCATTACCCATTAAGCTAAAGTGGTCCCTACCTAGCTTGCAAAACAATGAGCAGTAGATAGTCTAACCCAATGGATCTGGGTGCAGTAATTATAAAAGCAACATAATCTAAATGAGTGATTTCAGGTGAAGTAACTAAATCAAATCGTTTCATTGCAGTATCAGTACAGCAGTCAGTGAAGTAATAAAAGCATATAGCAGAAGTAACCTTGTACTGTCTAGTGCAGTACTGCAGAGCAGTAGCTTTAAATGCTGCAGCATTGTAGTAATCAGTAGCAAGCAGAAATACAACCACAGAAATCAAAAAGTACATGCAAGGGATGTGTGGGATCATAAAACAAATTTAGTGTTCAGTTATAAGGATCCAGTATACAAAACCACAAATTCAAGTGATGGCAATATTTACAATCAGGAGAAGTGTAACAACTTGGTAAAATGCAAACTAAGGTGGGAGAAGTCCAAAGAGTGAAGTATGTAAAGAGGTGGTTAATAAGCAGAGAGAACTACAGAGGGGGACTGAAAATTAGTGACTGTACAAGGAAGAAGATAATGCTCAGAATAAGTATCTAGATTTGATATGAAATAAGTTATATAAAATGCCAAATAGCTATAGAATGAGAAAAGTGGAACAGGGTAATGTGACTTCATGCACCAAGAAATATTCCAGATATGTTGCAATTCACAATACATATGTTCATATGTTCATAGGTGTGCACTAGGCTAAGGCTAGTCCATAAAAGTGCCCTGGCATCGTGCCACCCAACATTAGTTCCCAGTGCCTCTATCAAGTAGAGCCACTGGAGTAATCCCTGGGGTGAACTTTCTATTTCCCATCCACTCATCAAGATTTCTCTTATAGGTTCATAGGTAGGTACTAGGCTATCGGCCCAAGTGCCTACGTAAGCCTAGCCAACAAGGTTCCCTGGCTTTTGCCACCCAAGAAAGTTATTTTCCTGTGCCAATGTTGAGCAGAGACACAGAACTGATCCCCGGGGTGTAGTTCCTATTTCCCATCCACTCATCAAGATTTTTCTTGAAGAGTGCTAATGAAGAATTTTGCTTGACATAGATGGGTAGCCTGTTCCAGAGTATGGGAAGTCTCTGGGACAGGAATCTATCCCTCCAGCATGTCCTGTTTATTGTGGTGACACGGTTTAGGTCCCTAGAGCATGTAGCTCGGAGGGATTGGGATTTCTTTAGGTGTAGCATGTCTAACAGATCTGGGTTTGACATAGCTTTATATGTTAGGCAGAGATCACCTCGGAGTAGCTGATATGCTATGGAGTAGCATCTTGAAGAGGCCAGTGAGATGGTCTGCTTGACATGTATGGGAAGTCTATTCCAGGGCATGGGCAGTCTCTGGGTTATGAACTTGTCCCTCCAGCATGTTCTGTTGATTGTGGTAATGAGGTTAAGGTCTCTGGAGTGTGTGGTGTGGAGGGATTGAGATTTCTTTAGATGTAGCATTTCTAACAGAGTTGGGTCATACATGACTTTGTAAGTCAAGCAGAGATCACCTCTTAGTAGACGATATGAGACAGAATAGCTGTATTTTTTTAAGTCTGTCCATGTAGGACATGTGTTTAAGGCCTAGGATCCTCTTCATGACATACTTTTGTTGCTTTTCCAGCTGTTGCATGTGTCTAGTTGTTAGAAAAATGTGTAGAAATGCTAGTTTAAAAGCAAAGTAGTATATAATGCATTTTATTCTATTAATCATATAGTAGAGAGGATTAATTCATGTTTAAATGTAAAGTAGTTTTGAAACTGCAGTGTGGCTTGAAGCAAGCTGACCTTCGACCCTGGCAGATGCTGGCTTAGCAAGTTTTAATGTTTATGCTTTTCACAAATGATTATCTGCTGGGTCAGGAAATTAAATGTGTGAAATAATGAAATCTTCTGCTCTTTCCTGCTGGGATGATTTGGCCTTGTATATGTATTACTGAGATAGCACGCAGCTGTGTGAGAAAGTGTAACAGAGAACAAAGATGTGTATTAAAAGACTGAATCTGCTATTGTATTCGAACTGATATGAAACCTTGAAGAAGTAACTTTACAGAGAGACATTATGTCTGACCAGGTGGATGGCAAGGCTGTATTGTTACCAGAGGAAAACTTTTTTAAAATATACAGCATCAGCAGATTTAATGAATAGAGGACTGTAAGCTAAAGTGATGTAGATGCCCTGTGACATACCACGTCAGTAAGGTGGGCACAGCTTGAATTTTAAACCTGTATAAAATTGTGTGCTTCCTGTTTCATGTTGGACAAAATTCTGTACTTGTACGTTTTTTGCCTCCTGGTGTACACTAGTAAACTTTTGAATGTGAACCTCCTGTGTATTGAATTCTTGATTTTATTTAACAGTTTGGTCCTTCTTAGCCGTAATTCCCTCGGACAGCTGCAGATCAGAGTCTACTGGTGGTCGAATACTGCGCAGGAGAAGTTACCGAAACGGTTCTTCTTGGGAGAAAAGACCTCCGACTGAATTGTCGTTTAAAGAGGCTGGCCACTTTCTGATCTGTGGCCGAAGAGCGGATATTGGACGATTCAATACCAGAGGCTCAGGTAGGAAGAATTTGCCTTTTTTCTGTTTTAGATCAGGGACTAGGTTACAGTATATTGTTGTCAAGATTTGTTTTGCAGATCAGGGACAAAAGGAAGTATTGTATAGATCATAGTGGTCATAGATCAGGGTAACAGAATAAGGTAGGCAGTTATTCTAGATAAATTGTGAACAGGAACTGAGAATTTGATATCACGTGATAAAAAAGGGTTACGTAACATTTTCTTTGCCATGGGTAATCAGTGCACTAAAATATCGCGAGATCCGCCCCTAACCGAAGACGCAAAATACATGCAATCACAACATTCCGATAATGTTAGGTATTATACGAAATGGGTTAACAAATATGAATTTGATGGTAAACTAGATAAAACTTCACTAGTGAAACTCCTTAAACAGCTTAAATCTGATGCGGGAGGTCAGGCAAAAAAGCAACGCCAATTAGGCATTCCTCAGGCACACCGGTGGATTGAGGAAACAAATCGTAGAGAACAGAAGCTGAAAAATTCAAAAACATTATTTTTAGACAAAGAGGATAATAACTTGGTAATAGCAACAGCTCCTCCTCCTCCTCCCTTGCCCCCTCCCTTACCCTTTTCAGGATATGAAGCGAGTGGACAGGCTGGTCCGCCTCCGCGTTATCCTGAAGTTTCAGCAAGACCACAACCATTTGTTAGAGATCCTATTGAAACTAGGTCCCGAACACGTAAAACACATAGGGACACAGAATCATATCAAATAGAGAGAAACCTACAGGATGAAAGTGAGGAAGAAATATGCCCACTTATAGAAGTTCCAAATCCTCAGGCAGGACAGGAAGGGCAAAACCCAACACTCTCAGTATATAGACCATGGACACCGGAAGATATCCGGAAGGCTACTGAGGAAATCCCCCATCCGAAAGTTAATTTTACGAAATTTTTAGAAGATTTACAAGGCGTGAGGTTGAGTTACTACTTGAATGGGGAAGAAGTAGAAAAAGTAGTAAGACAAATTATAGGTCCAGATTGGCACATGATTTGTGGCACCTGGAATCCTCATAATGCAGAGCTTAGACCACTCCCACATAGTGACGCAGAGTTAGACAACAGAGTGAAAGGTCTAACAGACCGAATCTCTGAGAAATGGAAACCTAGAGCAGACTGGACTTGCATTAATCAATGCATACAACAAGAAAATGAGACAATAGATGGGTACTATGCTAGATTATTAGAATGTTTTAATAATCATAGCGGTATGACGATTCCCGAGAACCAAACAAATGATTCCCCGTATGAACAACAATTAAAAAATGCATTTTTGAAAGGTTGCATTGCACCTATTAGTAGCTTCATTACGAAGCATATGATAGACCATCGAACAGGGAGGCTACAAGCCTTACTTGAATACGCTAGACATGCTGAAAGACATTTTAATAGTAAAAAGAAAAAGAAGGCGCAAGTCTTCACTGCTGATGAAGTGTTTGTGTTACAGTCAGGTAAAAAGGACAAGAAGAATGCCCAAGGAAACAAACAGTCTGACAAACGATCAGAAGATTTTGAAGAGAGAAAAAAGAGAGGTGAATGCTTCAAGTGCGGGAAAAAGGGACATCTAGCAAGGGATTGTAAGCAAAACTAAAAGGTAATTACAGAAGATAAGGGAGATGAGGACTGACTATATGATAGTGAAGATACATCATGTGAAAGTCAGAAATCATCAGGAAAAGTTAATAAACAGAAAACAAATGTAAATGTGATAGAAGGAGTAGAGGAAGTGCAAGTAGATGTGGAAGATGAAGAAAGTGAAATTTTGGACTTAGCATTATTGAGCTTAGAGCTCTACTTAGCAGATACGAAACCGGAAGTTACACTTCTGGTGGAGGGAAGGAAAGTCAAATTCCTGTGTGACTCAGGAGCGTCACGGACTTTGATACACCCCTCCAAGTTACCAGAACATTCTGAATCACCTGATTATATACTAGTAAAAGCAGCAAATGGACAGCTATACAGGGAACCACTTTCCCATGATATAGCAATAACTGACCCTGTTTCAGGTATGACCCAGAGAAGTAAAATTGTTGATTCTGCAAAGTGTCCAGTAAACCTATTGGGCAGGGACCTTATGCAGATATTTGGCATAGCAGTAGTTCCAACTGTACAAGGTATGGAGGCACAGAGACAATTGGATACCTTTGTAGTGTGATCGGAGGGTGAAACTTTTTACTGGTACAGCCAGGACTTAGTCACGACTGGTCCAGGGGCAGTAACCAAGGAAATGATGAACGTAGCCATCAGTAAAGCCCCCTCTCTTGACACTGATCGACAGCATTTGTTACACTGTACTCTATACTACTGTACTACACCAGGACCTGATAGAGAGTATGAGCAAGAATTGTTCAGAAATCGTGCAACTAGATTAGTATTGCGTACTTTGTACTGGGATACTGAGGGGAACAGTGTAGTTAGCTGTTCATTACCTCAAGAATTCCTTGCATTATATAGATCAAATCGATTACCACATGTCAGCTTGACAAAGAACAAAAGTGTCAAATGGGCAGACTTAGGAGAAAAAGTAACAAGATGGGAGAAACAGACTGATTTAGAACTATCAGAACAAGGGATACAAAAACAAAAACTGAATTGGTTGACACAGACACATCCAGCTGTACACTTGCAATCTAGTGAGGACAGCTGATTAGCATTTTTATTAGAAGAAGAAGAAAAGGCCTTATATGAAATTCCAACAACTCTTTGGTCAACAGGCAAGTCAGATGTAGGACTCATTCGGACAGCAGGACCAGTTACAATTACCCCAAAGTCAGCTTTTAGACCACAGAAAAGACAATACCCTTTGAGAAAGGATGCAGAAATAGGAATTAAGCCTATAATAGCAGCATTACTCAAAGAAGAAGTACTGGTAGAATCTCCTGATTCACCATGTAATACACCCCTATTTCCTGTTAAAAAAGCAAACGGGGAATGGCTGATGGTACAAAATTTACAAGCTGTGAATAATGCAGTAATACCTAGAGCACCTACGGTGCCAGACCCACATACTTTGTTAAACGATTTAAAACCGCAACAGAAGTATTTCTCTGTGGTAGATATTAGCAATGCTTTCTTTTCAATACCTATACATCCTGATAGTCAATATTGGTTTGCATTTACATTTCAGGGTAAAAGGTATACATATACTCGACAACCACAGGGATATTGTGAGAGCCCAACAATATTTGCACAAGAAATGGCTAGCAACCTGGCAGGGTTTACCCCACCGGGAGGTAGTCAAATTCTACTTTATGTAGATAACATCTTGCTAGCAGCCCCCACCCAGCAACAATGCAGGGAGGATACTGTAGCGTTATTAAAATTTTTAGCAACACAAGGACACAAAGTAAACAAAAGTAAGTTACAACTTTGGAAAAAACAAGTTAGATACTTGGGATATGTAATATCCAATAAAGGTAGAATATTAGACGAGGAAAGAAAAACAGCAATCTTGCAAGCACCCAAACCAACAACCAAGAAGGAAATGATGTCTTTCTTGGGTACAACTAATTTCTGTCGGAGCTGGATACCAAATTATGCTTTGGAATCTGCTCCACTGACTGACCTGATATATAAGACACCAATGGCAGCACAAGATATCTTACAGTAGATACCCGAAGCAGAAATGGCTTTCTGCAGGTTGAAGCAGTTGATAGCTTCTTCATTAGTTTTAGGACTTCCGAATTATCACAAACGGTTCTTTCAGACCGTAGATTGTAAGCAAGGATATATGACGTCAGTATTGTCGCAACAACATGGGGATAAGCAACGCCCCATAGCCTATTATTCATCGCAGTTAGATCCAGTGGCACGATATTTGCCTCACTGTGTACAAGCAGTAGTTGCAGCTGCAATGGCAGTACAGGCTTCGGCCTCAGTGGTGATATTCCACCCCCTCACATTGAGAGTGCCTCATGCAGTTGCAATAATTTTACTGCAAGAAAAAGTGGCATACCTTTCTCCTGCTAGACATCTTTCATGCATGACTATACTGCTGAGCCAACCTCACATGACAATTGAACGATGTACGACATTAAATCCGTCAACATTACTTCCAACTCCTGCGGATGGCACAACACACAGCTGCCTGCAGGAAATTGAACAGTTAGCTTTACCTAGACAAGATCTCACAGATATGCCCTTGGATAACGCCGAGGTGACATATTACATGGACAGCTCATGCAGAAGGGGTCCTACAGGGAAGAATCTGGTAGGGTATGCAGTAGTTACAGACACTGAAATTTTAGAAGCTCAATCCTTACCACATAACTTTTCTGCACAAGCAGCAGAATTGATAGCTTTGACGAGAGCATGTACTTTAGCAAAAAACAAGTGTGTAAACATATATACTGATAGTCAGTATGTTTTTTTCTACAGTACATGTATTTGCGCAACAATGGAAAAATAGAGGAATGATAACATCTAGTGGAAAACCTATTAATCATGCGCAATTTATTTTGGAGTTATTAGAATCTATTCAGTTACCTACTAAAGTAGCTATTTGTAAATGTGTAGCTCATACAAAACAACAGGATAAGATTTCAAAAGGCAATGCACGAGCTGATGCAGCTGCAAAGCAAGCAGCCTCAGACTCAGAAACTTTACTTTTGAATGAGGAATTACAACCCTCTGAGATTTTCGATTTAGACATGTTAAAAACAATGCAGATGCTTACTACAAAAGCAGAAAAACAAAAATGGATAAAACGAGGTGCAATTCTTGAGAATGGACTGTACATTTCCAAAGAGAGAAAAACGATATTGCCGTCTAATTTATTTAGATATGCAGCTTTGTTGAGCCATGGGCAGTGCCATGTCTCAAAAGGGGGGATGGTACAGTTAGTAAACCGAATATTCCAAACATATGGATTCATAAATTACACACAAAAATTTTGTGCAGCTTGTCATACTTGTAACAAGCACCATGCACAAGGGGCATTTAAAACCAAGCAAGGAAGTTTTCCTATACCACCATATCCATTCCATACTATTTGTATGGATTTCATAGAATTGAATAAGTGTGAAGGGAAAAATTTTTGTTTAGTTATTGTAGACATGTTTTCGAAATGGGTAGAAGCTTTTCCAACCAAAAACCAGGATGCAGCAACAGTGGCGAAAGCCCTGATAAAAGAGATAATCCCTAGATTTGGCATTCCGGAAAGGATTTATAGTGACAACGGCACTCATTTCATGAATCAGACAATCCAGCAACTTGGGAGATTTTTTGGTATCTCCTTAAAGAACCATTGTGCCTACCACCCATAGTCAGCAGGACTGGTGGAAAGGTACAATGGTACCCTCAAAAATAAGCTTAGGAAGCTAGTAGAGGAGACCCAAAAGTATTGGATATACTGTCTGCCTTTGGCACTGCTGAGTATGAGAACGGTTCCAAATGTAAAGGGTTTGACTCCCTTTGAAATGTTTTTTTCGGAGAGCATATTATGTGCCTCAGTGGAAAGCTCTCATGCCTGCAGAGCAAGAGGCTGACAGTTCATTAGCTAGTTATATGAGGAAACTGTTAACAAATAAATCTGTTTTGCAGTTTAACTCTTTTTCAGATAAGGAACAGACCAGACCGGTGGATGCAGTCTTGGCCCCTGAGACGTTTGTGTTGCTGAAAGTGACGAAAAGGAAGAATTGGGCGAGTCCAAAGTGGGAGGGACCATACCAGGTTCTGTTGGCAACGCCTACTGCAGTTAGAGTGGCCGAGAGGACGTCCTGGGTTCATTTGACACATTGCAAACTGGTAAAGAGCTTTCAACTTGATAAAAACTTTGTGACTGATACACAACCAGACCGAGATGGCCAAAAACAAAGCGAATAGAAATTTAGATCAACCCCAGAGATGTTGCATAATCATTTTGTTGAGCGTACATTTATTGACTGTAATTGTGACAATTTTCCTCTTGTTGTGGTTCATCCGACACACAACCACACAAGTGAAAGTGGGAAGGCGTGATGAAACATCTATAGACTGGCATCCAAATTTTAACACATACCTAGCCATGAAACGTGTATATGCAGAGACTATGAACATTTCAAATTGCTGGGTTTGTACAGCTATACCAACAGCATATGGAGGACTGATAACGTCCGCTGTCCCTTTGGGGATAAATGAGACTTGGGAGAATTTACTCTTCGATACAGGAACTGTGAGATCACAGGACAAAATAGCTTTATTTTTACCTGTCACACAAAAAGGAGTTGTATGTTTTTATAAAAATGATACCCTCCAGGTGGGCTGGAGCAATTGTAATATAACCATATCTTACTGAGGCTATATTAAGAACAGTAATGGCAATACTTTTTGCAATACTAATTATGACTCATATTTGAACTCATTGAAAACAACTATGAATGACATTCACAAGAATCCAGTTTTGTTTAAATAATTGTCAGTTATAGATCAGAAAATGTTTCATGCAGGGCTGATGCGTATTAGTACTAAAGTAGAAAATTGTTATTTTATTTGGGGGAAAAAGACATATAAATGGTTACCTGAGAATTGGTGCGGCAGTTGTTTTTTGGGTTATTTGGTTCCGGCAATAAGACATACTGCAGAATTACCTTTGGGTAAGATACGAAACGTGAGAGAAGCAGCTCGAAAACCTGAAGGTCCAGTTGAAAAACCTGTGAATCCAGTTGGAAAGATCGAAGCTGGCTGGAAAGATCATAATGCCGTGAAAGACAAAAGCAAATTGACTCATATGGACTTGAGTGACAGTGTTATATCCTGGGCAGGAATATTCCCAGCCTATGGAGCAGTCAAATCGATCTGGGAGCTGAGGAGGTTGTCAAAACTTCTCAAAGTAATGAGTAATGCAACTTTTTCTGCCCTAGAACTGGTGACTGATGAACTGAATGCAATGAGAACTGTTGTGCTACAAAATCGAATGGCTCTTGACTTCACCCTAGCGGCGAGAGGTGGTACGTGCGGGCTTATCAAAGAAGAATGCTGTGTGTATATACCAGATAACAGGCATGAAATTAATAATCACCTAGAGGTAATTCAGCAAGTATCAGCCATGACTGAACCAGGCCCAAACCCACTGACGGACTTTTTCCAGAATCTATTTGGGGGGTGGGGTTCCATCCTAATTAATATTCCGATTGCCATTTGTGTGGGTATACTTTTAATAGGAGCATGTGTTTGCTGTGGAATTCCCTGCATGAAAAGATTAATCAAAGATTTTATTGATGTATCTGTTACTGAAACTTTGTACCAAGATATTGAGATTGAGAGATTGATCTCAGATGACATTTTTTCTGAAGTATAGATCGAATGACTCACCTAGCCGAAAATCCTAAGTGGAAGAAGTTGGGAGATGAAATGACACTATGCATACTTCAAAATAGAATAAAAAGTATTAATAGGGGGGAAAATGTTAGAAAAATGTGTATTTGAATATATATGAGAAATGCTAGTTTAAAATCAAAGTAGTATATAATGCATTTTATTCTATTAATCATATAGTAGAGAGGATTAATTAATGTTTAAATGTAAGGTAGTTTTGAAACTGCAGTGTGGCTTGAAGCAAGCTGACCTTCGACCCTGGCAGATGCTAGCTTAGCAAGTTTTAATGTTTATGCTTTTCACAAATGATTATCTGCTGGGTCAGGAAATTAAATGTGTGAAATAATGAAATCTTCTGCTCTTTCCTGCTGGGATGAGTTGGCCTTGTATATGTATTACTGAGATAGCACGCAGCTGTGTGAGAAAGTGTAACAGAGAACAAAGATGTGTATTAAAAGACTGAATCTGCTATTGTATTCGAACTGATATGAAACCTTGAAGAAGTAACTTTACAGAGAGACATTATGTCTGACCAGGTGGATGGCAAGGCTGTATTGTTACCAGAGGAAAACTTTTTTAAAATATACAGCATCAGCAGATTTAATGAATAGAGGACTGTAAGCTAAAGTGATGTAGATGCCCTGTGACATACCACGTCAGTAAGGTGGGCACAGCTTGAATGTTAAACCTATATAAAATTGTGTGCTTCCTGTTTCATGTTGGACAAAATTCTGTACTTGTACGTTTTTTGCCTCCTGGTGTACACTAGTAAACTTTTGAATCTGAACCTCCTGTGTATTGAATTCTTGATTTTATTTAACACTAGTGAGGTACATGCCAAATGGGATATTATACTCAATGATTAGCCTAATGAGGGAAGAAGAGAGAGAGATGATGATCTCTTTCTTCCTGGATGCAAAATCCTTGGTAATGAAGTGTGCCACATAGAAGGACTTTCTGACCACAGTGGCAATGTGGTGGTCGAAGGAAAAGTTGCTGTCAAACTGTGTCCCCAGATCTCTTATAACACCTTCAGTGTTCAGTGGGCTCCCATATATGCAGTAATTAATGGGAACTGAGTTTTTCCCAAAGGGGATGATGATGCATTTTTTGGCACTAAGCTTAAGGCCATGGTTTTGACACCAGTCATTGGTCTCAGTGAGGCCTTTCTGTAGGATGTCTACATCACTTGGGGAGTTAATAATGGCTCCCAGCTTGCAGTCATCTGTGAACTTGATTAGCCAGAGTTCCTCCATGTTGGCTTGAACTTCTGAGAAGTAGATGTCAAACAGGAGAGGACCTAGGACTGATCCCTGTGGGACTCTACTTGTGAATGGTCAGCAGTCTGACTTGGAGTCCGCTATTTTCACACTCTGGGTTCTATCTGTGAGCCAGTTTGCAACCCACCTAGTGATATAGGGGTTGATGCCTAGTTTGGTGAGTTTATCAATAATTCATTATTGGGGAATATTATCAAAGGGCTTGGCCAGATCAAGGTAGGCTGTATGAACTGCCTTGCCCTCATCCACAGCACTGGTGACTGACTCCAAGAAGTCAACCAAGTTGAGCAGGCATGATCTACCTTTCACAAAACCAAATTGCATGGGATCTAGAGTTTGGAGATTCCCTATAGCCTTGTTAATTAGGTCCATGGTGATTCACTCCATAGCCTTACATATCAGACTCGTCAGGCTAATAGGGCGATAAGTCCCAGGGTCTGTAGTCGCTCCCTCTTTATGGAGAGGGATGACTGTAGCAGTGTGCCATTCGGTAGGGACAAAGCCTGAGGTGAGGCTGTGACTAAACAGGGCACACAGATGTGGTGCCAGTTCTGTTTGTAGTTCATGCAGAACACATCCAAGGGAATGGAAGCTGTATTCGTGGCCTTGGACAATGCAGCTTTAACCTGTGCTGCAGTAATGCTGGGTGCTTGGCATTCCTCCGGTATTGTGATTGGTCCTTTGGTGGGGGGAGAGGGGTAAAGTTGGCATTGAATCTGTCTGCCAGTATGCTGGCAATATCTGTTGGCTCAGTATAGGAGGTACCATTGTGCAGTAACTCAGAGCAAACCTGGGTATTGCCATGGAGATTCTTGATATAACTATAGAAGGCTTTGTGGCTGTGTTTAGTGTCTGCCTCAATTCTGCCTTCATAGCTGACTTTAGAGGTTTTGATGAGGGACCTCAACTTTTTGTTGAGGCTAATAAGGGAGTTTATCTAGTCTTGTGACTTCACCTTTTTCTTCAACAGTTTGTTCATTCTGTTGTAGAGTTTATTAATGGCAGGGGACAACCAGATTGACTTCCTTTTTTTGGAGGAGGGCATCTTGGTTCTGTTGGGTATGGTTAGTTCCATGCATTTATGTACGTGTTTGTACAGTGCATTGGTGTATGGTTTGGCAGTCATGCATCTAGTTTCCATTGACATGGGTGCCGTGAAGTTAGCCACCTCTGCTTTTAGGAGCCCAAAGTCAGCTTTGGAGAAGTTTTTCATGGCGGTTACCATTGCACGGGGTGTGGGTGAGATGTGGATTTCCATGGTGATTAGTTTGCAGCTGGATCTAACCAGGGAAGAATTGACTATTGGTGTAGAGCAATGGTTGCCCACATTAGTAATAACCAGGTCAAGGATGTTGCTTTCACTTGTGGGTACGAATGAGCTAGTCCAGGTCATTGGAAATGAATTCTAGGAAGCGTTGGGCCAGTGTATTGGTGCATGAGTAGTTTTCCCAGTTGATGGAGGGGTAGTTGAAGTCACCTATTATGACTATAAATTAATACATACTTCACTGATACCTAGTATTATTTTAGATATTGTCAGTAGTGAGCAACATTACCAAAACAAGAAGACATAATAGTGCAGTATTATTTAAACATGATACCATTACAGTAGGTAACTTCCATCTTATATCTGACTAGATTTCAGACTAGGATAGTTTTGTGTTTTAATGACATCAGTATACAAAGGGAAAATGCAAAAGTGATATGGAGAGAGAAAAAAAGCAGCTGTAAAGAGGGATAGTTTGTCAAAATGAAAAGACACAGAATGGAATCCTATGGAATGCCAAACACAGCAGATTGTGGATATTGACTGTTTATTCCAAATATGATCCATTCTGTATGTCCTGGAGGGGAAGAGGCAAACCATTTCAGGACAATACTGGAAACCCATTAATAGGACCACTGATAGCCCAAAAAGATCACACTGTCCACCTTGTCAAATGCGGAAGACAGCTCAAAGAGGATTAATAAAGAATATTCCTATTCATCCAACCAATTAGAAACTCACTAAGTACTCTTGTAAGGGCTATATTAAGGCTATCTCATTTCCACTGTCCAGACTATCAAAGATAGACACACTAAGTTTGAACATCAAGTCAAGAGATTCCACTCAATGAGTAACAGTGGCAACCACTTGAGTAAAACCAAAAGACCTCATAATACATTAGAATTGTCAAGCCATAGGCCTTTTTGTTTATCCAGATATTGATGTCATCCCTCACTAATTAGGAAATGCCTCTACTAAGATCACAAGAAAGTGCATGCACTCTTGAAAACCAGACTGCAAGGGATGGTAAGCTTGATCCCTTTGTTGGATGCAATCAAGGTGTGAGCAAACAATATTCTCAATAATCTAATCATAAAATTGTATATTTAAAATAGGGTGGTAGCTATAAGGACCATCATACTCTGAGTTAGACTTCTTTAAGATGGGAATCAACAATGTCTCCTTTAGATCAGATAAAAATATGTGCTCAGGAGGAAATAATCTGATAAATCATAGGGCTGAGCACTACAAGATAGGCAAGGGTTAGTTAAGTAGTGCATGATTCTGTGCTGTAAGTAACTGGCCATATGTCTGGAAACTAGGGTAAAGAATGCTTTGAAATCAATATAAAACTGCTACAATTCAGTACAGGCATCATTTTCAAATCTGGCTGCTTAGGATTTCCCTTTCTCTTCCCCCCCTTGGCTGACCTGGTGTGACTCATTGAACTCTACAGTTCCCTACAAAACGGTGTCTACAGGACTGCAATCAGTTTGTCTCAGCATTTAAGCAGATTGAACTCTACAGTTCCCTACAAAATGGTGTCTACAGGACTGCAATCAGTTTGTCTCAGCATTTAAGCAGATCGAACTCTACAGTTCCCTACAAAACGGAGTCTACTGACTGCAATCAGTTTGTCTCAGCATTTAAGCAGATTGAACTCTACAGTTCCCTACAAAATGGTGTCTACAGGACTGCAATCAGTTTGTCTCAGCATTTAAGCAGATCGAACTCTACAGTTCCCTACAAAACGGAGTCTACTGACTGCAATCAGTTTGTCTCAGCATTTAAGCAGATTGAACTCTACAGTTCCCTACAAAACAGTGTCTGCAGGACTGCAATCAGTTTGTCTCAGCATTTAAGCATGGTAGGTTGCACACACAAAGCATTTGTTAAGCTTTCACTTACAATGCTGCTTAATTAAGCAGGTCACCATTTTGGTCAGCCATAGGGCTCTTTTTTCCTACCTGAGTGTTTGCCTCCTTTCCCTGTAACTTAAGTAAACTGACTCTTACATTAAGAGCTATAATACTTACCTTATAGCTTTAGAACACCTTAGAAAACCTTGTAAACTGGAATAACCTGACATTTGAACAAGTAACCCTTGTAAAAATTCCCAAAATTGTATACTGTTGGGTCTGTCTTCCCTGCTAAACATAAGTGATATTACAGTACTGAGTGCAAGTAACATTAAAATTAAAGCACTGAGTGCAAATAACATAGTTCTGAGAGCAGACTTTAGGCCCTTAAATTCAACTTACCTCTGATGTGATGTCTTGAGTCAATCAAGGTATTCCTTGTAACCACTCCTACTGCCTTCTCTTTTCCCCCACCCCACCCCCCTCTTTCCTCAAAACAGGTTAAACTGCTACAATTCAGTAAGGGCATCATTTTCAAATCTAGGTGCTTAGGATTTCCCTATCTCTTTCCCCCCTTGGCTGACCTGGTGTGACTCAGTAAGTTTCTTCATTGTATGGAGTTTTTTGTGTACCTGAATGACCTGCTGCTAAATTCTGATTCTGCACAGACTGTTCTATTTTTTTTTCAGAGGCTCTATAAGTAGCTAATGACTTTACTGAATTTCTGTGGTAATATTTGTGTTTAAACTGAAACTGTACCTAGAGAAAGTGTATAATCAGAGCTCCTACTTGCTGCATGTGTTTTTAATGTTTAAATTGCACACACACATTGAAGAAGTGCTTTTATGAATTGAATAACGTGGGCTAGCTATACCTGAAGTGATTTTACTGGCAATATTCCAGTTGTACAATTGATTTAGTTTTTCTGGTATATCTTTAAAATCTGGCAAATGCTTATTTACTGCATTGCTCTCTCGCTTAGGTTTCTTAGCTATAAATCTTAGTTCATTCTGAAGTATGCTACTTTATCCCCCCACCAAACCTTTCTGAATGTATTATTATAAAATAACTGCCTGTTGTTGCCTTCATGCTTACCCTAGAATCTCTGCTTTTCTCTTTTCCTAGTTGAACTCTACAGTTCCCTACAAAATGGTGTCTACAGGACTGCAATCAGTTTGTCTCAGCATTTAAGCAGAGTAGGTTGCACACACAAAGCATTTGTTAAGCTTTCACTTACAATGCTGCTTAATTAAGCAGGTCACCATTTTGGTCAGCCATAGGGCTCTTTTTTTCTACTTGAGTGTTTGCCTCCTTCCCCTGTAACTTAAGTAAACTGACTCTTACATTAAGAGCTATAATACTTAACTTATAGCTTTAGGACACCTTAGGAAACCTTGTAAACTGCAATAGCCCCGCTACATTCGCCATCACTACGCTCGGGTTCTCTTCGCTCCCCTCCCAGCCCCCAATTTCCTCCCGCCCCCAGTACCTCTAAATTTATAGTACTATAGCCACTCCCCCACTTTCTAGATCCTATCTGCTTTCATCTGGGATAATTCCTCCCACCCCCATTCTTCTACCTACATTTTAATAGCACCTATTAGCTTTCAACTGGCATTCTCCCATCCCCCTTCCAGTACCTTTTCCTCACCACTCTATCTTCTGGTGTTATATCACCAGGTAAAACAGTTCCTTAACTCACTAGCTGAATCACAGATAATGATATACTCCTCTTTACTACCCCTCTTGTTCGCACCATACTTCCTTACCTTGTATGAAAACCAGTTTCTCACAGGATTTCAGGTTCCAAAATGCCATACTATCACCCCAGCTGTAAATCCTCCCACCTTCAATCATACATACAGTACCAGATCCTATCCAGCATCTTGTTCAGTGTATCAACATTTCAACCCCAGGCACATTAGCTCTAGATCCAAATACTACTACTACAAACTAACAAACAAATTGCTGAAGTTCATCACCAAGTATAGACTCAACCTAATACTTGGTGGTGATATTCACCCCAATCCTGGCCCACCCACTTCAGATACACATACCCCCTCTACTTGCAATCTAAGCTACAAACCTAAAATTAATAGGCCAACTAACTCTCTCCTAACCTCTCATCTCAATATTAGAAGCATTAATAACAAGGTACATGAATTGCATGCACTTCTGGATATCCACTCCCCTGAGATTCTCTGTTTATCTGAAACCTGGTTAAAACCTAACACTAAAGACAATGAAGTGTTACCACCTGGGTATAACATACACAGGTTGGATCATGCTTCGAGGAAGGGGGGTGGGGTAGCTGTACTCTATAAATCTGAGTTGAATGTCACCATAGATGTAATACAACCACCTCATATTAATAACTCGGAGATTCTTGTCACCAACGTGCAACTTAATAAAAATAAATGCATTAATATCATCTGTATGTATATTCCCCCAGGTAACAATATATCTACACTTGAAGATATCCTGCACTGGCTATCATGTCATTACCCCCAAGAAACCCTACTACTTGGAGACTTTAACATAGACTGGGGCACCTGTTCCTCAGAATCCCCAACCACCCATATTAACCTGCATGCATTTACACAAATTATATCCACCCCTACCAGGATAGGTAAACCCAACCAAAAAGAAAGCATACTTGACTGGGTACTCATAAATAGTCACCCCCAACTGTACACCTCTGGTACCCTCCTTGATGGCCTAAGCGATCACCTTCTCGCATATGTAATTAAGCACAAAGCCATTAATTCCCAACAACCCTTACTCAGAAAGGTTAGAAACAATAAAAACCTTGACCCTGCCAAATTCCAACAAGAACTAAACTCATGTAATTGGTCTATTCTAAAACACCTCCCCTTAGAGGAAGCAGTAGCATACTTTAACAACAAATTCCTTGAGATCCTTGATTTGCATGCACCTGTTTGTTCAAAGAGAACCAAGGCAAAAACTGCGCCATGGCTTTCTAAAGAGTCTAAACTCAAAATTACCCTTAGAAAAAAAGCATGGGCTTTATGGCATTCTTCTAAAGACCCCCAAGATCACATTAAATACAGGCAATCTAGGAACAAAACCAAAAAATCAATTTTACAAGACAAAAAACAATACTACTGTAATTTACAGACAGTAAATTCAAATAACCCTCAGAAGTTTTGGGCAGGTTTAAATAATCTACTACATCCTGGACAAACTTCAACCCCAATTCCTGCTGCTACTATTGATAAAACCCCTGAAGATGTTTCTGACAGTTTTAATTGATTCTTTACTGAGACGGTTCAAGCCCTAGCTAGCCAACTGCCTCCTAGCTCCCCTGGTGCTGAAAGTAGCACCCCTAGAAACTTACTCGCATTCAGCTTCCAACCAGTTGCCACTTCACTTATCCTTACCTCGATCAAAAAGTTAAAACCCACTACACTTTCTGCTGATCAACTCCCTGCCGAGTACCTACAAAAATCAGCTGATGCTATTGCTTACCCCGTCTCAATACTAATCAATCGAACCATAGTAGAAGCTAAAATTCCCACCATCTGGAAAATATCCTATGTAATCCCACTTTACAAAGGATGCTCTACTGAATTTTCCAATTATAGTCCAATAGCTATACTCTCTCCACTTGCAAAGATTATGGAAAAATGTGTTCATAGACAACTCATGCACCACCTAATCCAGAATCACCTTACGGCAGACACTCAGCATTGCTTCCGGCCTTCATCACAGCATTATTTCAGCCCTTCTAGCCTTTACCAACACCATAAACCATAATCGCAACAATAATTATATATCCTCAGTCCTCTTCTTGGATCTTTCCAAGGCATTCAATATGGTTGATCACCAACTTTTAATCCACACCCTGCAAATATTCTGCCTATATACTAGAGCCCTTTAATGGTTTCAATCCTACCTGAATGGTCAACAGCAAGTTGTCCTCTGGCAGAACAAACTCTCTAACCTTCTACCTAACACCCTTGGAGTAACACAAGGCTCTATACTAGGGCCCTTGCTGTTCTCCATCTTCATTAAAGACCTTTATACTGTCATCCCAAAAGTCAGCTCCATCCAATATGCTGATGACCGTACTCTGATTTGCTCAGCCACATCTCCAATAGAGTTATGGTCAGCTACCCAGGCCACCTTTAATACAATAGAAAACTGGCTTTCTGAACGTCATCTGATCCTAAATCCCAAAAAAAGTAAAATTCTGTTATTTTCACCAACACGTAGGTCTACCGCTTTCACCTTTACCATAAATTCAAATGATGGCACAATAATCTCCCCTGACCCTTCTACAAAACTATTAGGTGTCATCATAGACAATAATCTAAAATTTGACCTACATGTTAACCAAACTATCAAAACCATCAATAAAAAACTAGGGTCACTTTACAGAATAAAAGCCTTCCTAACCCCTCCAGCTAAAATTGCCATAGCTCGCGCTCACCTTCTTTCAACCCTTCTGTATGCATCCCCTCTACTCTTGAATTTAAACAAGACTGTCCTTAACAAACTCTCAATTTGCTACAACCACATTGCCAGGTTTGCCACTGAGCTGCCTTTTAGGACACATCATTGCATCAATCTAAATCAGCTTGGGTGGCTTGAACTACCCAGCCTAATCCAGTATAACCAACTGATTATGGCCTATAAAATCCTCTATAATCTGGACAATACTCCTGCACTTAAAAATATTATCACCCCCTATAACAATCCTAGACCGCTTTGATCCTCTAAAAAACTGCTAATTCAGACTAGCAAAATTAATAACACAGCCAGTGACTCTCTCTTTGCAAACTCTGTAAGTAGATCCGGAACTCTCTTCTGGCTGATATTGCCTTACTTTCCACCTTAGGTCAATTTAAAACTAGACTCAAACAACATTTGTCACTTAACTGGCTATGTCAGTGTATCAAACCTGGCTAACTCTCTCTAGTATGTGTAAAAATCTGTTAACCAGTTTACTGTGTAATTTAATTTAATCCTGACTTGCGCTCAGGATTAACTCTAACCTGTGGAACTTGTTTAACTTGCTTACTTACGTAATCTCTGTAAATAGTCTGTTTGTAATATGTAATGCTGGTATTATGTAATGCTGTATCTGGTTTCTCTTGGAGCTTTTCTCCCCGGGCCTCCGCTGAAAATGGACATGCATCCAGTCAGACTATCCCGGTCAACAAATGTAAAATAAAATAAAAAAAAAAAAATTAAAAAAATAAAATATATTGAAACTCATGTTCTTTCCAAGAAAGAATCTTCAGGTGAGATCCACAATCTCCCACTAAGCTTATTGTCAGAATTCTAACTGATCTCCGTTATGCAAATTTAGCTGCAAACAACCAAACAGCCAACACATTTTATTCTAAAAATGGTCTATGGGTGCAGAGCTCAACCTATCAACCAACTAAAAAGCATGATTAGTTATTTGGATGCAGTACAGATCTCCCTAGATAGGAAAAATATTTTTTTAATGAAAGCTCTAAGAATTATATGCAACAAAGGTGTATGAACCATATGCTTATTGTTGAAGAGGCCAATGCATTTCCATTTACCTTTGATCTTCTGTCCCAGTCTCCTACTCTCCTGGAGCTCAGACTAAGTCTTATGCAGATTAATATGTGAAATAGGTGAGTAGATCCATTAAGAATGCCACAGCTGTATTATAGGTTATAAAAGGCTTCTCTAGTCCTTATGCACTGGGCAAATACAGTGAGTGTTGAAAGAGAGGAGTAAATTGATAAAATTGATTACAGTTTTCCAATTCCTTCATTCTATCAGCAGTAGATCAGGTGTCTGTGATTGGTGAAAAATTACTCTGAATTGAATAAGATGATGATGAGACCATGTAAAAGGTTTCACTTCCAAGACAAGGTCTGAACACCAAGCCAAAAGTATGTTCTATTCAGTGAGTAGCAGTGTTAAACAGCTGAGGAAATTCAAAGCCCTTTCTAATACAGGAGAATTCTTAAACCATAACTATGGGCTCATGACTGACCTGTATACTGAACTTACCTTTACTAACCTCTTAGGGAATACCAACACTGTCATCAAGAAAATCATGAACTCTTGAAGGAATGTCCTAACCCTGCTGGTTGACTGGTCACTAAGAAAGCCTTTTGGTAAAAACTCAGTACCCATGAACTACCACATAGGTGGTAATCTACTTAACACCGAAAGTGTGATAAGAGACCTTGGGACACAGGTGGACAGTAGTCTCTCCTTTGATAATCACATCGCCACAGAAGTCAGGAAATCCTTCTATGTGGCACACCTCATCACAAAATGTTTCTCATCCAGGAAAAAAGAGGTAATTGTTCCCCTCTACTCATCACTCATTAGACCCATTATAGAGTACAATGCCCCTTTTGGTATGTACCTCACAAGACATCTACAACAACTGGAAAGGCCACAGAAATACCTCACAAAGAGGATTACCAGCCTCAAAGAGATGCCCTATGCAGACCATCTCAAAAAACTGCAGCTTTACTCCACTGCATATCGCCTACTCAGAGGCGATCTCTGCCTAACACACAAAGCTATGTCAAACCCAGAGCTTTTAGACATGCTCCACTTAAAGAAATCCCAATCCCTATGAGCTACATGCTCTAGGGACCTAAACCTCGTCACCACAATAAACAGAACATGCTGGAGGGATAGATTCCTGTCCCAGAGACTTCCCATACTCTGGAACAAACTACCTATCTATATCAAACAAAGCTCCTCATTAGCACTCTTCAAGAAAAATCTTGATGATTGGATGGGAGATAGGAAATTCACCCCGGGGATCACATCTGTGGCTCTGCTCAACAGTGGCATAGGAAAATAATTTTCTTGGGTGGCGAAAGCCAAGGTACCTTTGGCTAGGCTTATATAGGCCCTAGGGCCAATAGCCTAGTACCTCCCTATGAACCTATGAACCATGCCTTTCTCCAGTTTCATAACATAGTCAAAAGATTTAATACTACTAATTTTCACATTTGTCGGTCTCAGCAGAAGGAAGTAACAAATTGCTACACCACCCCTGAGCCTCAAGATTAAAATTACACAGAACCAGGGCACAGCAGTGGCCAGATATAGGTTAAGATTCTCAGCCAACCAGGTCTCTTTAACAAAGACAAGATCAATATCACGCAGCAAATCAAAACCAGTTCTGGGCTTGTTGCAGATGCTATTATTTGAGTAAAGTACGCTAACAGGGGTCAGTTATAGCCAAGTCCCGGATATCTTCCAGTATAAATAGATTGCTTAGGTATGGCATGCAGAACAGAAATTTGATCAGCGTATTGTTTTAACTCATGGTAAATTCTTTTCCTCAAACAGTCAGAACAGATAAAATATCAGTTTATTTATTGTCCTTGACCACTGACCATGTCTAGCATCAAACCCCATGTTGCCTAGGAATGTAAAATCTTCAGAACAAAATGAAAACCACCTAATGAGGTTTCTGAGGTGAAAACAGGTAAAGTACCAGGCAAAGACTAATACAAAAGCATAAATTTCCTGGTCCATAAAGTAGGAAACAGGCATAACTAGGCTAGTAGTATGTCCCAAAAAAAAAACCTTACATTCAAACTGATACGGTCAGCAAATCTGATCATTTAAAAAGACTGTTAATAATAATGAATTGTTAGTCTGTAAAACAAACTGCAAACCAATACTGCAATTATAAAACAATAAAACAAATAGAACTATTAACATATTGGATCAGTTAGTGAGATACTGTTAATAATTCAGAAAGAAATCATGTAGCTAATCACTAGTAAAGTGATACATTTTAAGCCAGATATTTGTCTTATTGTCCATATATAGGTCCCAGTTGAAGGTGTAGAAAAATAAAATATAATAATAAAGGTTCTAAAATCCAGCTACGACATAGCCCATGAAGTTAGTAAAGCCCTTATTAATCAGAGGTTCTCAGAATTCAGGCCTACAGCAGTAAATATAAACCTGGATGAAACTCTAGGTGGATACTACTATATGTCCATGTTTGATAAGTACAGTTACCAATACAGACAGTTATATAGATAGGCAGATAAAAATGCATATGTATATAAGAAAACAATGGATCAAATTGCAGTTTAAGGTTACACAAAGATATATGAGCAGAACTAACTAAATGCCATGCATCCAGTGACTTTGTAACACTAAGTGTTGGTTCAGTGAATGTAGTTCTCTGTTAGGGTGGTATCAGTTTAATAACTGGCTAGTTGCTCAACATCTGTCTGGACTGTAGAGGATATTGTGGGCAGTCTTCATGTCAGTATAGGCTACTAGATTAGGTCGCTCAAGCCAGTTAAGGGACTGAAGTGTAAGACAGTGATGTTTTTGGTTAATGTGATTATTTGCCAAACTTACAATCTTTTGTATTATTGATCCAGTTTGACAAGTTGTGAGGACTGTAGATTGGTCAAAACTGAGGAGATATACAAGAGATTAAGGAGTAGATAGGTTTGAGCTATGGTCTTATGTACATGGTCTGGGAGAAAATGTTTGATTTATGTGAAGAAATCCTAATTTATGGATGTTTTTTGAATAGCATATTGGATGTGCTGATCGAATTTTAATATCTGTGGTCAGTTATTATACCCAGTAGTTTTGTGGTTTGTACCAGTATTATCGGATGATAATATTTTTAAGTCACAGTAGACTGACTGAAGAGCTGATTGAAGGGTTGGAGATGAAAATACCATTAACTTTGTTTTCCTTGGATTTAGGAGTAGTTTAGATAGCGGAAGCTATATTCAATTTTTGTAAAGGAATGTTGCAGGTCATCTTGTATGGCTAAACAGACTGCATATATTAGTGGTGAATCATCTTCTTATTGCATTATATTTGCTGCAAGAGAGACTGTATGTA
Source organism: Protopterus annectens (assembly GCF_019279795.1). Classification (NCBI taxonomy): domain Eukaryota; kingdom Metazoa; phylum Chordata; order Ceratodontiformes; family Protopteridae; genus Protopterus; species Protopterus annectens. The sequence goes on from NC_056748.1 coordinate 458,226,688, forward strand.
TTTTATATACAAGTACATTAAAGATTCACAGTTCTAATACTGAACCTTGTCTCACTCCTAATGTTGATTCCTTAATAGTTGCAGCAAGAAAAGAATAATACTAACCACTAAAGGTCGGCCTGTAACCAAGAATATCGCAAAAAAGCAAAATATCAGTCTGACCACCAAGGTTGTGGGCATAAATAAATGTCTATACTGAAGTAAAGCAAAAAATCTTTAATGAACAGGACAAGCGCTTTCACAACTAGTTCTTCATCAGATCTTACTAAAACAAATTAAATAGCTCAAACTTTCAAAATACAAAGAACCAATCAAAAATAAGTATCAATTAGTGATGCAATGGACGAGCCTTCAAGGGAGGTTTTAAAGGAATAGTAAAATTTAATCCAGGCATTCTATGTGCCTGTAAATTGGTTATCCATTTCATTTCCATCAACTCCATTTTGTTGACAATATCCCCACCCCTTAAACTGTCATTTAAAATTTCCACAACTGTGAACTTAAAAGTATGCCCTGTGCGATTACTAATATGCTTATATAGGGCATTAAGAGTGTTCTTCCTTCTTATGTCCCCTAAATGTTGTAAAACTCTCTCATTCAACTTTTTATTGGTCTTACCTATATAAAATGACTCACAGGTGGTACACTGTGCCAAATAGACTAAATTAGTGGACTTACAATCAGCATAGAGTTTAAAAACATACATTCGATTAGTGGTTGGATTATGTCCATGTCATTCTTAAAAGGTTTATAGCAAAGCTGTCTTTTTAGTGATAGATTATTCCTGTATATAAAACAGGGTGATTCCCCAACTACTTCACGAATCTTTTCATCCGAATGTAATACTGACCAGTTATGCCATATGACATCACTACTAAACTTCAAGGAAAAAACACATTTAGGTCTATTAATAGTATAGCTTGATGCTGTGGAATTACCTTTAGTCAGATAGGGTTTATCTATATTTTCTCTCAATTCAAATACTTCCTGTGACTTACTAATCACATCAGTTAACTTATAACCCCTTTCAACAAACTCATCTACAAGGATATTGTTGGCCTGCAAATAGTCACTCTCAATCATATGTCATCTGGAGATGTGTAAGAACTGTCTTTTCAGGACATTATTAAATATTCCCTTAGGGTGCATATTCTGCCTTGAAAGGAGACCATTTTTTTCTACAACCCTTCCTGAACATTATTGAATCAACTAGCCCATCTTCTCTGAACATTAATGTAGTGTCCAAGAAATCAATGCATTCTGATGAAGAATGCATGGTAAATCTAAAGCCTGAACAACTACTTTTGAAATAATTCACAAAAATCACATAATCTTTCATGTGTACCCTCCCATAAAATAAAAAATATCATCGACAAAATGTTTGTAATATACAACATGATTCTTGAACTCATCCCCTGAAAAAATTGCATCTACCTCCCAGTTAACCAACACTAGGTTGGCATAACTGTTTGCACAGTGTGTCCCCGTGGCAACACCCTGTTTATGTAAATAAAACTTACCATCAAACATAAAAACATTGTGTTCTAAAATAAGGTCTAATAAAGCACAAATTAGTTCAATACGTTCATTTGTAAAGTACTAAAACTATTCAAAAAAGAATGTATGGAGTTAATACCAAAATCATTAGGAATTATAGTAAATAATGTATTAACATCCAATGTCACAAAAATAAAATTCCTTTCAGAGCAATCTAAAGTACGTATACATTCACCAAAAGTCTGAAGGAAATCTTCAGTGTCCATTAACACAGTCAAAGCCTTTCTCAAAACTGGTTTCAATTGTTGCTCAATAAAAATGGATAGTGGCTCAGTGACCCACCCCTTCCCAGCCACAATGGGACATAGGGGTGGGTCAACCTTCCTTTTATGTATTTTCGGAAGGCCATGCAATGAAGGAACCTGTGGATGTTCAACTGATATATAATCGTACAAATCCTTTGTTATATTTGTAAGCAACAGATCATAAAGAGAAGCTTGTACATCTTGTATATAGTGATTAACCTCAAACCTGGCCAGGCATATATAAGTATTAAAATCACCAAGACATGCCTTTAAGATAGTTAACTGTATCCATGACCACAATCCTTGCCTTTGTCAGCGGGGAGTATACAGATTTCAACATTATTAATCAGCTGTTTAAGTGCTGGATCTTCTTCCTTAGTAAAATTATAAAAAGTCTCATTACAAGATTTATCAAACATCTCATACAGATCATTTTCATAAACTTGAATAAAGGCCTCGACAGTCAGAGTAACTGTGGATTAAATAGACTAGATTTCCTCAGACCTGTTGTTTCTCACTGCTCAAAGTCATGAAACATAACTTTGAGTGCCACTTTTCTGGCAAATTTACATAAATCAATTAAAACATCACTAATGCTAGATGATTTAGCAGGATTAAAGGACAAGCCTTTATTGAGTACTTTACATTGGACATCCGTTAAAGTTGCTAATGAAATATTAATGACTGGCGTCTTTTCTGTTTATGCTAAGTCTCCTTCTCCAGTTGTTCCCCTGAGTGCCACCTCCATTTGCACCCTAAGCTGTGGGAGTGTATCAACTGAGAATTCAATGATAATCTCAGTGGAGCTGGAACTTGTAGCTTCGAGACGGCCATGGAAAAAATTGGAGCCCCCGATGCAGAATGCTTAGGTCTTGCTCCTCCTACAGTGGATTGAAAAGACTTGCACTCAGATGATAATAACACTGCTTCAACTGCCGTATTACCGGCAGTAGCACCACCCTCCAAAGATGATGCAATGACCTCAGCAGTTATGGGTGGGGAACCTTCAATAGCTGAACAACCATTGGTAGAGGCAGTCTCTTCAGAAGCAGCTGATGCATCATTATTCATGGCTCTATTGATGTTATGAGGTCATACAAAAATATGGCCATTCTGAAAGTCCTGGAAATCACGTTCAAGTTTCGTCCTCTTAAGTATAGACAACTACTCATCATAGGCTGTTATATTAATATATAAAGTCTCAATTTTATCCAAAAAGATCTCATCTTTATATTGTGTACGGAGCTCCTCTTGTAGCTTAACTGCCTTATCATAAAGCTCTTTTTCCATAGGCGCAAAGAAATCATTAAGCTACCTTAAATAACTGAAACTTTATTCTAGGTTTAGATTCTGCCATTTGTATAGAAGTTCAGGATAAACATCTCTGTATGTGGAAATGAAATGGACAGCCAATTTACAGGCACATAGAATGCCTGGATTAAATTTTACTATTCCTTTAAATCCTGCCTTGAAGGCTCGTCCATTGCATCACTAATTGATACTTCTCTTTGACTGGCTGTTTGTATTTTAAAAGTTTGAGCTGTTTAATTTGTTTTAGTAGGATCTGATGAGGCACTAATTGTGAAAGCGCTTGTCCTGTTCATTAAAGATTTTTTGCTTTACTTCAATTTGGACGTTTATGCCCACAGCCTTGGTGGTCAGACTGATATTTTACTTTTTTGTGATTCCTTAACAGTTGACAGCTCGCTTGCCTAGCATAAAGACTATGTTCAATGGTTAGGGTAAATTTTTTTAACCAGTTTGACTGTATTGCTTGTGTGGACCAGTTCATCATACCTAAATAATAATATGGGACATAAGACTCTATCAAAAAAGTGTTCCATCAACTCCAACCATGTGTGTTCTGTCAGTCAGTCAGTTAACTATCCATTGGTTCACATTAAGGTCAGGTAAGATTTTCAACAACACCACAGTACAGGATATTATTTGAAGAATTTAGCTAAGTACAGCCATATATTGTGCAGTGATTGTCCATTATCAACTCTCAAAGAAGTCTGCCTTATTCTGTATCTACCCTGTACAAAGCCAAATTGATTTGGGATGAGTGACAGGGACTGTATGCTATGAATTTCATAGTCTCTGAATTCCATTATATCATGATCCCTAACTTTACAAATAATACTGGTAAGATGACTCAGTATATAGTTTCCAGGATCAGTGACAGAGTTACACTTCTGTAAGGTCACCACAATTAAGGTTCACAAAGTTTTGATCATGTAACTAGTAAAGAGACTGAAAAAAAGTTTAAAAAGAAATCAGTAAGGCTATGTTTGGTGCTGACTGAGAGGTAACCTGGTATGTTATCAGTACTTATGCAGCTAATGTTGTTTTGGACAGCGTAATTATAAACTGTTCAGTAGTAATTATGGGGAGGCTTTGACTGTGGTATGTGTGTGGGGGTGGATATGGGGGTAAAGTGGGAAATAATCTGAACTAAATTTTCCATACATATATTAGTGGCATCCTTTGCACACTAACATGTCCTAGGAAAATTTTGCCCTGTTTATGATTTGTTATTTCAGAGATTCCTAACAGAGTTAAAATCATCATTTTTGGTTAAGGCAGGATGCTTCTCAAAACTAACTTCTTTTTAGCCTCTGTCATATACACTGGGAGCTCAACCATGTTTGTCTTCATCAACCCCAGGGTGAAATATATACAGCTGTTCAGTCCTACATGAGCAAGGACCAGGTCATGTTCATACTTTGTGTGGAGGTATTTAAGGACCCAGATAAAGTACAGTTGTGTAAGATGTTTAAATGATCACTGCTGCAGTAGCCTTAGCTAGTTGGAGTTACATCCTGCCAAAGATATAACAGCCGTACAGCTTCCAAAGCTTCAGGGCACCTACCATGTACCCAAACTGTCAACCAGCTTGAGCTGAGCTGACTAAAAGACAAGTTTGTGTGTAAAGTCCTCCAGAGGTTTTCTGCCAGCAGACAGAGGGAGGATGAGCCCTGAAAGGACAAGGCTATAAATAACAAAAAAATAAATATCCACACCCTGGCATAAAAAAATACAACAAAAAGCAAGGAGGCTGGAGGTAAGGAGCTGCTACTGCAGCAATGATTGTTAGAACATCTGTTGTTATGGTACATTCATCTTACAAAACTGTACTATCTTCTTTACATTGATCACTGCTGCAGTAGCCTTAGGTATATGGGTAGAGTACCATAGTTAACTTTATTTGAGGGGTGGAAGGAGAAGGGTCCAGGATACCTTGGAGAATGGTCCTAGCAAAGTATGTTCTAGACATAAAGAAGGAATCCAACTTATAGTGTTTAGTAAAAGTATGTACAGAGGACCAAGTAGCAGCTTCTAGAATACTTCTAGAATCTAACCCTTTCCAAAAAGCCATAGGAGAAGCCAAGTTCTTTGTAGAGTGGGCCTTGACTGTGCCTGGAATAGATTTGACATGGTGAGTATAACAAAAGAAATAGCCTTAGACAATCATTATGAAACAGTTTGCTTTGACAATGGCTGTCCCTTCTACGTACCTTCACAATAAATGAATAATTCACCCGATGATCTGAAAGATTTAGTTCTGTCAAGATGGTACATAAGTTGTCTGTGGACATCCAAATATGGAGTAACATTTCTCCCTCATTTTAGGTTCAGGAAAGAAAATGGGGAGATAGTCTGACTTAAAGGAAACTTGGATACCACTTTAGGCATAGAAGAAGTATTAGTTCTCAAAGAAACCCTGGTCTTGTGGAAAGTGAGGTAGGGATGACTCACCATAAGAGCTTGCAACTCAGATACTCTTCTTGCAGAAGTCAGATCAATCAATAAAACTGTTTTCCATGTTAAGAACTTCAAGTCAACTAGATTAGCTGGTTCAAACAGAACAAGCATTGAGTTCTGTAACACAAAATTAAGATCCCAAGGAGAGGTCACTGGTTTACTTGGAGGCCACTTATGCAAACCCCTTTCAAGAAAATTTTGACATGTGACTGCCTTGAAAGAGGAGGATCCATGGGCAGACAAGCTTAAATGTCAATAAATGAACCTTGACAGAGGAATAAGAAAGGCCATAGGATAGTAATACACACAAATATTGTAAAAACAGAAAACAATTAGGCCTGAATGGGTGCTGGTTATGTTGTTGGCACAAACTAGAAAACCTCTTCCATTTATTAATATATGATTTTCTAGCAGCAGGCTTTCTTGTCTCCATTAGTACATAATGCTCATCCTCAGAAAATGGTACCTAAAAGGAATTAAGACTCTATCATCCAGGTAGTCAACTGAAGATCATTGATGTTGGAGTGTATCAAACAACCTATTCTTGTGTGAGTAGATCCATTCTTTTTGGAAACTTGTGGTAATTGCCCCTGGCATTTCCAAAAGAAGGGAGAACCATGGTTGCCTGGGCCAGAAGGGAGTCACAACAATGAACTTGGGGGATTTCATCTGAATCTTCAGAAGTACCGTGGATGTTAATGGAAAGGGTGGAAAGGCATAGAGGAACATTCTTCTCCAAATAAAAGAAAACACATCTGTCTTTCAGGCCTTCTCGCATGGAGTGAAAAAACTTAGAAATAGATCTAAATAAAAATCTATTTTTTTCCTGTGAAATAATAGTTTTTTCATCTGAGGTGCCTAGTTGACATCACAGGAACACAATTCTGTTTGAGGGAGCCAAGAAAGACTTTTGAATGCTCTCTTGGAATCCCTGCTTGTGCAAGAGATCTCACCCAAGAGAGAGAGAGAGACATTTTGAAAAAGACTCTGCAAAGATAAACAAATAATCTAAATGCAGAATAATCTGGATACCCAGTAACCTGCAATGAGCTATAACTGGAGCTAGTCTCTTTGTGAACACTCTTGATAAGTTGATATTCCAAAGGTTAAGACAGAGAACAAATAATGTGATCCAAATACACAATGCCTTAAGAAATGATTGTCAGCTGGATGAATAGGAATCTGATGACAGCATCTTTTAGGTCTAGTGTTACCATGAAACTTGAAAAGGAAGAAGAGGCAACAGGTTGCAGGGTGACATCATTTTGAATTTGGGCATTATCACAAACACGTTTAGGAAAGAAAGATCCAGAACTGGTTGGCAAGCATTTTATTTATTTGGGACTAGGAATATCCTTGTATATAACCCTTTCTCCATCTGGGAAGGAGGAACTGGTTCCTTGAGAGAGCATGTGTTGAAAAACAGGTGAAATAAAAAACAGTCTGATCTGCAGGAGGAAGAATGATGCCACTGGAAAGGAGGAATTTCCTCCCACTGCCATCTGTAACCCTGAGGATTGATTTTCTGAACCCTTTTGTCTGAATCAATCTTTTGCCAAAGAGAAAAATGGAAATTCAGACTTTCTGGAAGAGAAAGAAGGACAGGGTAGGAGGGGGTTATAAAGTCTCTTGAATAATCATTGCGGTGCAGCGGTAGCATTGTTGCCTCACAGCAAGAGGTTCTCCCGTTCGATTCTCAGCTGGAATGTGGGGAGTGCCTTCTGTGTGGAGTCTGCATGTCCTCCCCACAGTTGGGTGGGCATTTGAAAGACATGCGTAAATGGGCGTGCCTTCATTGAAGGCTGAACGTCGAGCTGGCACCTCGGCGTTCATCAAAATCTACTGCCAATCATTAGCGGACCAGAGTTCTGCTGTGGCGACCCCTAACCAGGAAAAGCCGAAAGACAACAACAACTTGGTTTTAGGATGTTAGAGACACCTTTGTGGAACCTCCTTGCCACTTTATAAACATCTGAATTCTGAATTCTTTTGAGACTCTTTATTCTGCTTTCTTGCCAAAACTGGATGAGAAAAAAGAAAATCCCTTGGATAATTTGGAAAATGAGGGCTGAAAATCTTAGAGATTCCCCAGATCAGCTTGCCCTTTCATCACACTTTTTGATCACCTCTGCAGCAAAGGGGACAAACACTAAAGCTCGATTCAAGGGAGAATTTAAAATCTCATTTTAACATCATCTGGAAGGTTCTGAGAATGCAACCAAGCAAACCTCCTTAAAATCATACCAATACCCATGATATGTGCAACAGAAGAAACTTAAGTTATTTAAAGCATAGCTTTCTTCACAAGAAGAAACTGTAGATAAAAAAGTCCTCATGCTGTCACAATAAATCAGAATACATTTTAACGTATGAGCCTGACAATTTAAAATTCTGAAATTCAAAGTTGTAACATATAAACTTTTTTCCCATACCTATCAATAATGTTCCCATCCTTATAAGAAAGAGTAAGATTGGAATTAACTAAGTGCTTATCAGCAGATGAGTTAACTAAGGCTATGGTTACCGGTCAAGATTGGGAATAGTGTATAAAAATGTAAAAGACTGAGGAACTATATAAATCTTATCTGCCTTTTCAGGGACAGCTGACTATGAGGAAAATTGCAGGCAGTAAGGCACACATCCTCTAAAGCACATAAGACAGGATAAACAGGTGTAGGTTCTGGAAAATCCTCCTGTAACAGCTTGTAGTATTTTCTCCCACTGAAAACACTGGACCTCTTTAGCAATAATCTCAGAGAAAGAGAAACCCCCACAGGGAGAATCAGAAATAGAGCTCTCCTCTGAGTCTGAATCAGAAATCTGAGGACAAAACCCTGCATCTGTCACTGCATCTTCCTGTTCAGATTAATCTTGAATCTCTTCAGGAAACTAAGTATCCCTCTTTCTTTCATCAGAAAATACTCTACAAGAAGGATCAGTAGCCATAATCAACCCCCAAGCCAGTCCCAGTAAACTACTGTTATCTAAAGAAATTTGAGGAGGAGGAGGAGATACATGTTTGGTTTTCTGTTTCTTTTTGACAGGAAAAATGGGCCCAACCATGTTACTAATGGCAGCCACTGCTTCCCCACAGATGGGCACAGTACTTTGACACAACAGGGAAATCTTCCCTGTTCCCTCTCACAGGACCAACAAGAGAGGCTTTCCCTTGCCCATTGAGAAGATCCAAACAGCCACAGAGGATGTAGCTAACCTCCAGTCCATTGTGGCTGTAAGTGCTACACCAGAGGGATACGGGGTAAATGATGAATGATCTGAAGTGCAACAAATGGTCACAGCAGAGGCACTCACTACAGCTGAGCCAAATTCCTAGCCTGATGTGGTGGCAAAGGCTGTTTAATAATCTTTTTCTTTTCCTTTTTGTGGCTGGAAGAAGGACCAACCATGGGAGTGACAATCTGTTCTACGGACAAGCCGAAAATGGTGCTGGGGAAAACAACAAGGGCAATAAAACTACTAGTCTACAAAAGTTAATTTTCTGAGAAAAACACAGTAAAAAACATTTTCAAACACTATGGCAGCTCCACAGCCTTAAAATAAACACAATTTCTCCACAGAAAATAGTTTATCAGTTAGATAACACTACTTTTAAACTGACAGAAGCAAGTACTCCATTTAAAAGAATATTATAGTCTCCAGACAATCCATTAAAACACAACACTCCTAGCTTTAAAATAACTTTCCTGAAGAGGAAAGTAAAACATCAATAAAAAATAAGAAAATGGAAGTTTTTTTCCCCAAAGGGATCTAATCTGCTCAGCTAATGAAAGCACAAACCAACAGTCGATCCTTAAAAGCCTCAGAGGAGTGTATTCTTTGCAGACAATAAAGCTCTGAAGGGCTTCACACCCAGACTTGTCTTTTAGTCAGTTCAGCTCAATCTGCTTGACAGTTTGGGTGTGTGGAAGATGTCCCAGAGCTTTGAAAGCTGGCCATCTGTTATATCCTTGGCAAGATACAACCCTTATAGCTAAGGCTACTGTGGCAGTAATCAATTTAAAGAACATCATTTTGAATCTTAGCATCTGGGAGACAGCTAGCCATCACTCCATCCTTGCTTAGCCTGATGAGTGAAGCACCAGTATCACTGACAAAACAATCACTGATAAGTGGGACACTGTGATGGGTGTTGATATGATATGACAGCCTTAATGACCTAGATATGCAACTTGAACAATCTGTATTTGGACAGAAAATGGTGAATGCAGGTACTTGTATAGTGGGCAAGGTGTGGGTGTATGACTGAGGTCTGGGTCTACTGGTACACTGTCTAGGAGAGTTAGACATGATCTTTTTTAGTACTACAGTGATAATGCTCAATTGGAGTTGAGTAGGAGTGTGCTATCGCTATTAACTGTAGCTTGGAGACATTAGCCCTCAGTTTGAATAAGCATTCATACCACTTCCAAATGGAGCCAGTAGTAGGAAGCAGTAAATGACTGTCAGAGGTCATGAGACAGTTGTTGCCCTGCCTCTCAGTTCCTAGTGCTAGCAGGCTGGCTACACATTACGTAAGGCCAAACTGAAGTCCAGTAATGGCAGACATCCAGCTGAGACTAGAGTAAGAAGGCAAAATATATACTACATTACTATATGTATGCAAGCCTATAGTATCACACAAAAATAATCACAAAGCTGGACAAGTAGGCTTACAAAAGACTGGCATAAGACTACAGTGTAGGTATGGACGCCGCAGTAAGTAAAACCTTATATTATACAGTATAGTGTGTCAATGCAGGAAAGTGCATGATGCTGAAACGGATGCCATGAGTAAGGCAGGCTTAAGACTCAGAGTACAGTATAACAGCATAGATCACAATCCAGACATAGATGGCAGAAAAAAGTAGGCTTAGAAAACACACTATGATATGCTAGTGTGAATACAGTGCAAACAGTACAAAGAACAAACGTGGATGTTAATAACTAAGGAGTGTAGGGATCAGACTGCTGGTGGAAGTGCCACAGTTTAAGCAGGTTTAAAATGGTACAGTATAGTATGCAAATACAAGAATTCGGGCAGCCTTAAAACACAGTACATTATACGTATGCTACAGGTAAATCAGACCTAGAAACACAGAGTGTAGTAAAAGAACTATTTGGATAAGGATCACAGTGTTGGTGTGGATGCCACAAATTAGGTTTAAACAGTAGGGTTCAGTAATTTTAGAAATGACACAACTAAAATGGGACATAACCTTGTCACCACAATAAACAGAACATGCTGGAGGGATAGATTCCTGTCCCAGAGACTTCCCATACTCTGGAACAAACTACCTATCTGTATCAAACATCATTAGCACTCTTCAAGAAAAATCTTGATGATTGGATGGGAGAGAGGAAATTCTCCCCGGGGATCACTTCTGTGGCTCTGCTCGACAGGGGCACAGGAAAATAATTTTCTTGAGTGGCGAAAGCCAGGGTACCTTTTTGGCTAGGCTTATATAGGCCCTACGGCCAATAGTCTAGCACCTACCTATGAACCTATAAAAAACATACTATACAGTGCAATGCATTAAAAAGGATAAATACACAGTATAGGCACACAGTGAAAAGAAAAGAATTAATGAAAAAAAGCCAAAACAGTAAAACAAACTGTACTAAATAGGGTAAATCAGGTGAGGACAGTAGACCGTACTTAAATGCCATGCCATGTACTATAGAATGCAAGTTCAGTACAGTAATAGCAGTGCTTCCTGTACCCAGTTTGATTCCTTCCATCCTCATCTGCCTGCTGTGTGACTCTGAGCGAGTTACTTAACAAGACGATTCTCTTGGGTTACCTCTGAAAATTTGCCCAATTGGCTTTCCCAATCAACAAATAGGCAAAGTAAAAGGATAAAAGTATAATAGAAAAAAAATCAAAAATCAAAACTGTAGAAACAAAAATTAATGGACCAGTAAGAATGAAGTAGGCAAGTTAATATAAAAGTAATACAGTTATTTAAATTATATACTTTACAATAAGTGGTGCAATTAAATAAATAAAGCAGTGTAATTAGATAAAACAGTATAGTAAAATGAGGGGCTTTACCTCAATGCTGCAGCAATATAGGACAATTTTACCTCGGTTAGGCCTCCTGAAGTAGGAGAATATAAAAGCTGCCCACAGTCAAGCTCTCTGATTTTCTAACACTGCTCCAACAAAAGTGAAGCCATTATTAAAGGAAGCAAACACTGAGTTTTTTATCAAACTTGCCTCACAGAAGCTAAACATTTTTTTAAAAGATGCACACACTTATTATGAGTTCTCCCACAGAAGCAAAACAGTTTTTATAAGTTGAACACATTGACTTTCTGTCAGTCTTCTCTCACAGAAGTTAAAGGTATTAAACATGCACACACTGACTTTCTAGCAAATATCACCCACAGAAATAATACAGTAAATAAGATTGTGCACAGTAACTTTTTATCATACTTCTCTCACAGAATTAAAGGTTTTAAAATATGTACACACCAACTTTCTATTAGATTTCTCTCACAGAAGTTAAAGTTAATAAAGATGTAGATGCAGTCTAACATATCTCATGGAAGTGAAACAGTTATTAATAGATGCAAACACTAAAAACATTTTATCAGAAGCAGACCAAAAATTTGAGGTGAAAATCTGGACAATTGTGACATATTTGCATTTTTCCTCCTTTGTAGAAATGTCTCCAGCATGGGATCCAAACTTAATGGCTGGTAGACTTGACCATCCACCATTTGGGCACTTTAGCTGAATGGTAATGAAATTTAGGTCATGAAAGACTAATGTCCTAGTGGTTATCACCTACATGTAGTGCATCTCTGACCTTCAGGCCCTCAGGTGAAATGTACATTTCATCCTTAAGATCACTCTAAACTATTCTTTCCATCTCCTGGTTTTCTTTACAGTGAATGAAACCAGAGGGATATAGCCATTCACACCATGGACATGTTCCATCCACTGAAGTCTTACATGAACTGGCCGTAAGAATTTAGTACAACGGACCAGCTATGCATCTCCTTTGCTCTGCAGAAGAAGGTCTTATGGTTGCTAAGCAAACATTTTCTAAGTGGACTGCCAATAACAACATACGGTGCCACCAAATGTCTAACACATCCTAGCAAATGCTGTGCTCAAAGATCTCTTAACTAAAGAGATGGCTGTCACTATAGATGTTTCTGCTGCAGCTCCCCAATATTCAGAGTGCATATTTACAATGCATTACTGTCTGCCCCACAGGTCAAGTCATCATGTCATTTGGATAGTCAGTGCTACCTGAATTCTGTACTTATGTAATTATCCATTCCCTTCCAACCTGTTGTTTTGGGCTTGGAATTCAATTCAGATAGGAATCCACCATTACACAGAACAGATGTGTTTGTGCCATATAAGTAGATATATGGAAAGGGCTATCCTCGATAGCTCAGGAATATGCTGTCTGTTCTATCCTAGATGAGAAGTTTTCCCCAGCTGCAGCTGTTGGGTTGATGGCAGTGGTGTACCTCTCTGATGTTTTGTAATTATAGCTCCCCAAGATTTGTTTGGCTATCAGAAGACAATGTTTTTACATAATGCCCCATACCATGATATTTTGAGGTACATTGCCTATGTTAACTGTACCTAATTCTCCAACTGTATTTTACATGTTATTGCATTTTGTTATATTGTTATTTTCATGTCATGTTTACCCTTGCTGGAGCTTTTCTTCCTGGGCTTCTGCTGAAAAGGGAATATTTTTGCCCAGTCAGACTTTCCCAATCAACAAATGCAAATAAAATAAATAATAATGTATGTTGCTCTGTAGTCCTTAACATTAAAGTTTGCTACATTTCAATTTGCTATACTTTCATTTCTGTTCTCATCTTTTATCATGGATCCTATACTCTATCCTTTTGTCACATAGTATATCATGCATTCTGGCAAGCAGCTGTTGAGTGGTATGCAATGATGATGCTAAAGTATAGCCAGATCCCAAAAAGTCTTATGAAATGCAAAAATATTTCTACAGCTATGCTCTCGTACTCTGGAACCTGGACCTTATCCTAGCCTGAGTATGACAACACATAGGTGTTGAGGTCGTTTGCTGTAAATATAAGACTTGATGACTGCATACATGAATAATGAAATTAAAGTTGTTGTGATGTTCTATATTAGCAGACTAAATGTTTAGTCCCTGATATTCTGGCCATCAATAAAACTGCCACTGAACTAATAACGTTTCCAAACATGATTGTTACATATACTTCATATTACAGAATTTTATTTATTTATCCTTTGCTGACCAGGTTATTTCCTCTAGGCTAGTAGCCACTTTTCAGGGGAGACCTAAGGTGGCATTTATACTAGTAGAAAGCTTTATCCAGGGCATCAGGGAACTACCCCTACTCTTTTTAATTGGTGCTGTGGGATTTTTTACATCCATCTGAGCTACCACCAGCTCTACCATAACACACTCACAAGTGCAGCACCCCTCCTTATACTGCACGGCAGTGTTAGCAATCAATTTACCTGGTGTGGGAATACAGCCCACTGCCTTCTGCCCAAAAGCAAGTGGGCTGCCTGTTGTGCCACTAACACTGACTTATTTTAATAATCACCCATTGCCTATTCTGGCTGATACTCTCAAAGTGGAGAGTTTCCTTTAAGAAAGCCTCAGCACACCTCCATTATTTGCTCCCTCCATGACACCACAAGGTAAATTTGCCTTGTACACTTCACTAGTTAAAGTATCAGTAGGTAGATGTTTGGAGGAATGTTCTAATATTCATTTGTGAGAAAATGGGAGATGTCTACCTGACTGATGCATGTAGCACTACAGAGAAGTCAGAAATGCAGAAAGTCTAACCCACTGTATTCTGTCTTACCAACAATAATCACTGAATCTGCTTTGTGTTAGTCTTGGCTCTCTTACAGTGATTCTGTGATGTTCCACAAAATATACAGAAACCAAGTATATCATTCATTTCAAGTCCCAATAACCCTTTAGCCTGAATTCTGGGCTTACTTTTAATAGCCACCATTCAGTCAGTAATTCTTATTCCTGCATGTCTCAATTTCCATGTGTAATGTTTTCATACATTTTTTTTTAATTTTGATCATTTCGTATCTCATGTTTCTTCTTTCTTGATTAGCTCTACCTGTGGTATCTTTTAACTTTTTTGCTTCATTTTTATGGACTGCACCCACTCATCAAACTTTTAACTGACTCATATGTCCTCCTCTGGATGAAAGATATTTTGTCCACTTATTATATTTGAGGTAATTAATGCCATCGGTTCATAGGTGTTTATTAGACTAATGACCACAAGGGCCTTTTTAAGCCTAGACATGCATCCCAAGTCTCTGACAAGTTCTGATGCCCTTGATAACTGTAAGCATGTGCATGGGAGATGAACCATTTACAGATCACCTCTGTCCATCAGAGACATAGGTGCCAAACCAGGGATACATTTCTGGTTTCTCATCCAATTGTCAAATTTGTATTTGAATTGGGTTAGGTAGGAACTCTGCTTCACATGGATGGGGAGCCTATTTATATCAAGGCAAGGTTTAAGTCTTTAGAATGTAGAAGGTAGGTAGTTCTGGTGCTGTTGTTTTGTGGATATGCAGGAGGTCCATCAGAGTGGGCCTGACAATGCCCTGTATAACAGGTATAGATCTCCCCTCAAAAGCCTGTAGGAGACAGAATACAGGGATAGGACCTTGATGTGGTCTGCACAGGACATATTACTTATGCCCTATATTCTTTTAGTGAGGACCCTCTGTGGACATTAAAGTTGTTGGATATGCCTGGTTAGGTACATACCAAAGGGGGCATTGTACTCAATGATAAGTCTGATAAATGCCGGATACAATGGAACAATGTCTTCATTGGATTTAGATGCCATACCTTTGTTTATAAGTTGCTATCTATGTGGGTCCCAAAGTCCCTGACTACTGGGTCAACTCTAAAGGGTGTGTTTCAATATGATAGTTACCAGGGAAGGATGACTTCCCAAAGGATACTATTATGCAGTTCTTGGCATTTAATTTTAGTCCATGGCTCTGACACCAGATGTTTGTCTGTGTCAGCCCCTCCTGGAGAACATTTGTGTCAGTGTGGAGATTCAATGACAGCTCCTAATTTGCAATCATCTGCTAATTTAGTCAGCCAGAGACCACTGACATTGACCTTGACTTCTGAGAAGTAAGTGCCAAAAAGGAGCAGTCCAAGGACTGATCCCCTGAGGGACTCCACTTGTGACTGGTCTCTATGTAGAGGTGGACTCCCCAGTTCAAACTTCCTGGGTCCTGTCTGTGAGCCAGTTGGCTATTTACCGGGTGACATACAGGTATGTACCTAATATCTTGAGTTTGCCAACAATACCCGAGTGGGGTATTGTGTCAAATGCCTTACCCAAGTCAAGGTAGGCAGTGTGAATGACTTAGCTGCCATCCATTGCTTTGGTGACCTTCTTGAAGAAGTCCAACAGGTTGACTAGGCATGATCTGCCTTTTATGAAACCAAACTGGGTTAGGTCCAGTGTCTGGAGGTTTACTATAGCTCTATTGATCATCTCCATGATAATTCTTTCCATGGCTTAGTGTGACTTATGGGTCTGTAGTTTCCAGGATCTGTAGACAGACGACCTTTGTATAGGTTCATAGTGGTGGTGTTGTCACGGACACAGTTGTACATGACAGTATATATAGTGCTATTATTTGCCCATTTTTTGGATTTCAGCCCCCTACCTACCTATTCATTGGATCTATAAAACACAGATTTAACTGAAAGTACCACAGGAGAACTGTGTATAAATCAGTACCAGGCTAACTACCTTTATGAGCCATTCCAAGCCCAGCCAATTACTCTATGTGAGAACCAAACCCTACACCCTATGCTTATAAGGTGAATACCTTAACCACTATGCCAACCTCCCACCACAAAATGCATGACAATTGCACACCCATGTGGTCATATGTGTACTGCTGGGAATATATTTGTACACTCACAGAGTTGCCTTTATTGAGATTAGAACCCTTACTTATTAGTATATACCATAGCACTAAATAATTATTGTATGCACCACAGAGCTTATGGCCATCATGCAAGGAGGGTTGTAGACTTTTTTTTACTTAAACCTTAACTCCCTGTCCATGACTAATAGGTGTAACTGAGGGGAACTTCCTACGGGCATGACACAGGCCTGTTGCTCACTCATATAGGCTATGTAAATGTACAGATTCCCATCCTGTCGATATAGATCACTAAGGTAAGTTTCATCATTGTCCACCATGGAAATGTTTATGTATTATATTGCCCAGATACATGTCATGCTGCTACTTCTATGGAAAAGTGAGTGGACATAGCCAGCTACTCCATTTCCAGGACACCTATTCTGATTGTGGTCTTTCTCCATCTATGCTCTAGAGCTGACCACCTACAGTATCTTGCAGGCTGTTATATTCTTTTCAGCCCAGTGTAATTCTTTGTTTTCCATCTGCTCAGTGTTTACCATTTTCCCCTTTGCAACCCCTTTCTGTCAAATATATTATAGTTTACATTTCTTGTCATTTCTAAAGAAGGTCACAAGATGACGCATCAGCACTTCCAGGTATTTTCTTTAGCAGCATGCATTCACATCACTATTTTTTATCTTGTTTCTGCGTTTCATAGTAAAGAAATACATATCTTTAGTTCTTACATAAGTAATGCACAAACCTCCATTCTAAAAATGAGGCAAGGCGAATCACATTTCTATTTTGTTTGTTTGTTTAATTTGCACAAATACAATAATAAACAGCCGTGGACTGTCAGCTCCACAGGGATTCAGTACTTGGTTGTTATGACAATCATCGTACTTGGAGGTAGAAGAGCACTTCTCCTATTGGTTTGCCTCCTTTTCAAATGTCCAAAGTGGGGTATTTTTATAGAAATGTGTAATTTTATAGGACAGATCATACTTGCAACTAGTGCAAAGGAATAGACTTAGCTTTCAAAATAAAAGCTCACATTTACAGAATCTGATTTGTTTCTGTTATTTCATATCATATTAATTATTTTATGCAATTATTAGAGGAAACTATGGAAATATTGTTTCTCTTAAAATCTCAGGACATTTACTGTTTTGCATGTACCACCCACTCCTGCAGGATGCAAATACTCAAATAGGGATTGTCCTACATCAAAAAAGACAGGCATTAACCCTAGGCTTTACCTGCCAGGCTTTCCACCACAGCTATCAGTAGCTGGAAGGTTTCTGTGGAAGTGTGATTTGTGCCCTTGTGGTATTCTTTGTTCTGAAATCCATACAGAATTGATGGTTTTGAACCACAGAAAGTTCAACATTGTGAGTCACTGCTTTTAACATTATTTTAAGACTGCATATCTGCTGCAGTTTTGGAAACTATTGGGGGGGGGCATACAAATTTGTAGAAAACAATAACACACCCCCAAGGTTTTTGGTTTGTAAGGTTACACTGGATATTGCATATATATATATATATATATATATATATGTGTGTGTGTGTGTGTGTGTGTGTGTGTGTGTGTGTGTGTGTGTGTATATATATATATATATATATATATATATATATATATATTTATATTTGGATTGACTCCAGTTTGGTCAAGTAAGCTTCGTGTGCATCATGATTCATGGAGGAATGGATGGACTAGCTATGACTTGAATGGGGGTGTTACCCATAGTAATTTGAACTTGGAATAACTCCAAGCAGTTGTCCTGTATAACTAGTTAGGAGGTGAATTTATCTCTAATATAGACAGAAACACTGCCTCCTTTGGTTCTCAAACATTCATTTTGCAGTCTGAAGGTGTGGAAGGCACTGTAGCCTTGCAATGCTGGGGTACTCTCTGAGGCATTGAACCAGGTTTCTGTGACTGCACAGACATCTATGTCCTCCACTGATAGGATTGCTTCCAGGGTGTGCAGTTTTTGGTTTAAGCTCCTAGTGTTTAGCAGCATAACCCTTATTTTGTTATGATTGG